>NC_050445.1:20821830-20931830 GCF_903995425.1 Onychomys torridus
TTGAGAAAACATCTGACTGCTGATTGGCCTCAATTTCTCTCTTGATATAAAATATCAGTTCTTTAATATGAAACCAATGTGGGGAAGCTGAAGAGATGGCTCAGTGGTTAAGAGCACTGGCTGATCATGCAGAGGATCCACGTTAATTCCCAGTACCCACATGGCAGCTTACAATGTTCTGTAGCTCCAGGATTCCAGCCTGGTCTACATAGAGATCCAGGGCAGTCAGGCCACATAGTGAGACTCTTTCTCAAAACAAGAACAAAATGAAGCAAACGGCATGCTTCGTATCCTAGTGGAATAGATTTACATTTATTGTGGCATGTTCCTTAAGTCACAAATGCATGATAAAAGGAACTTCTGACATAAAAATTGCTTGGTCTATAAAGAAGAGCCCTGCCTGCACCTTTAATGTTGAGCCAAAACATAATAGTAGGAAAAGACCTACTGTTTATAAACGATGAAATTCATCTCACAACTGAGAGATTTTTTTTTCTATATGCTGTCAGTGTTTATTTTAAACTGTTACAATTTTGTGACAAATTAACAGAGGAGACACTGTCTAAATTGTGGAGAGAAGGGTGGGGGAAGGAGATGAAAATCAGATCCATTAGATCAAATGGAGGACAGTGGCTCACCCAGATTCCCAATAACTCTAACTTTGCCATCTTCGTGTTTCTTTCATTTCTTCCAACCTTCAATCGCATCTTCAACACAGAGTATCGGATTATTTTGCAGAAACACTTTGTGTTCCTTGGTGGATTTATTCAGCTAATTAATGTCTTAAAAAAAAAAAAAAAAAAAAGAATGGCTGAAAGCAGCATCAAGAGAAATAATTTCCAAGCTGAAATTTATATACTTGAAAGCTGATTCCTATGAAGATGGTTTGGCTCTCTAAAAAAAGAAGCAATCCATCAGCTGCACAGACCCAGACCTGAGCCTGCTAGGGTTTCTTTTTCATAGGAAATTACTGCTCAGATGGATTCTCGTTAACCCTAGTGGGTGGGGGTCCAAGCAGACACTGACACAGAGTGTTCTGTTGTCTGATATGGACATCACTACGAAGTACCTGAAAGATGATGAAGTGTGTTAGAACTGAGGGAAAGACTCGTTTCCCTTTGTAATTTACCAGACTTACTCACTTTAACCTTTGCCCCCTTTGCACCTCTCACATCCCAACAATTGCGTAGTTAATTCCACATCTTATTATTCACACTGAGAGGGGAAGACTGCTGAAGAATTATCCAGGCTGCCCTAGCTCCCCTGTCTACCACACACACACTGGTTCTGCCATTTCTTCAGCTCATCATATTTCCCTGTGGACCCATATACTGCCTGAAAGAGAAACAGAACCCACCCCCCACGCTCCTTTCCTGGGTAGCTCTTTTCCTGGGAGCTGTTACTAAAACCAGCAAGCCCACCGTCCCAGTGGAAGACAGTCAGGAGGATGGAGAGTTCTTGAGGCTCTTCACATCCAGAAAATTTTTGATGGGTTTGTTTGTATTTGGTTTGTTGTTTTGTTTTGTTTAATTTGGTGGGGACAGGGTCTTATTGTGTAGCCCAAACTGGCCTCAATCTCATAATCCTCCTGCCTCAGTTCAGATTCCTATGCTTGTGTACATCAGCTCCACTATCTTATCTTTTCTTTCTCTCTCTCTCTCTCTCTCTCTCTCTCTCTCTCTGACCCGTGTGTGTGTGTGTGTGTGTGTGTGTGTGTGTGTGTGTGTGTGTGTGTGTGTGTGTTTTGAGACAGGCTCTTACTATGCAGTCTTGGGTGACCTGGAACTCACTGTGACTTAACTGACCCCTAACTTGTGGCAATCCTCCTGCTTCTGCCTACCAAACACTGGGTTTTTAGGCATGGGCCACTCTATCTAACTGATATAATATAACTCTATTGGGTAATAAATCAAGACTGAATGGCTTTTCCAAAGTTCAAATAAAGTATGCATTTAATTGCTGTGTAGTGGTTAGCATAGGCTGTTTAATTGCTGTGTAGGGCTTAGCCAAGGCTCTAGAGCCAGCCTGCCTGTGTTCAAATCTGCCTTACCCTCCAGTAACTAGCTATGAAACAAGGAACATGGTAATTAAACTACAAATGCCTGTCTGCTCTCTGCAAAATACAACCAGCCCCAGGACCCACTTCCTACTACTTCCTAAGGCACACACGAAGCAGTATTATTCTTAGAGTTAGGCCCCAATTAGGATGCAATTAATAAAGACACAAAATTTTAATTTTTTTTTCTAACACATTGCTTAGTTTGTAGATACTATGAAGATAAGAGTTTTAAACATCTCCTTAAAACTTTTCTTATGTTCACTTCAGGTCAGTACTCACCCGTGTTTTATTGGCATTTTTCCCTTCAAGGTCTCAGATCTTCAGAACATGCTTTGCTGTCAGAGCTATTTTGAAAGAACTTAACTAATGAGGAAAGACCACATAGAGCAACACAGGCTAACAGTGGGTCCTCTGTGTTAACTAGTGAAGCTATTTCCCTAGCGCTGTTCAATGTGTTTTATATCCCTTGGGGTGAATGGATTGTTGAGGGGGGCAAGAGAGAAAAGCAGTGAAGATGACTTTTAAAAGGATTAATCTTTCTAGGTCCTTCTCTCCCCAACATCACTGTTTCTCTCTATTTACTGTTAAAGAGAGTATTTCTGCTTCCCTAATTGGCTTGAAAACGCATGACTGTCCAGGAAACTATTCAGAGAGAACACTTGCTAACGTATTGGTTGTTTTTCCTTGCTAACAAATTGGCTGTCTTCTCTTCCCCCCTTTTCATATTTTCAGCTGCTCTTTTTTTGTTTTTGCTTAGAAAGTAGAACAATGAAGAAGTCTACTACATGGGATTTTCGTTTGTTCCAGTATTTTAATTGTCAAGACCATGTTGGGGTCAAAAGAGGAGCATTGTCAACTACGTTCATAGCAACATTATTTGTAATAACCAGAACCTGGAAACAACCTAGATGCCCCTCAACCAAAGAATGGATAAAGCAAATGTGGTACATATACACAACGGAGTACTACTCAGCATTAAAAAAAAAATGACAACATGAAATTTGAAGACAAATGATGGAACTAGAAAATATCATCTTGAGTGAAGTAACCCAGACTCAGAAAGACAAACATGTTGTGTACTCACTCATAAGTGAATACTAGATGTAAAGCAAAGGATAACTAGATTATAATCCACAGCTCCAGAGAAGCTAACTAACAAGGACGACCCTAAAAGGGATGTGTGGATCATCCTGGGAAGGGGAAATAGATTAGATCTCCTGAGGGTAGGGGATGGGGGGGGGTGAGAATATAAGGGAATGGGATGGTTGAGCTGGAACAGGGACAGAGTGGGAGAGCAATGAAAGAGATATTTTGATAGAGGGAGACATCATGGGGTTAGGGAGAAACCTGTTGCTAGGGAAGTTCCCAGGAATCCAGAAGGATGATCCCAGGTTAGACTACTAGCAATAGTGGAGAGGGTCCCTGAGATAGCCTACCCCAGCAAGCAGATTAGTGAATACGCTGTCATCATAGCACCTACATCCAGTAACTAATGGAAGCAGATGCAGAGATCCACAGCCAAGCACCAGGCTGAGCTCCAGGAGTCCAGTCAAAGAGAGAAGAGGGATTCTGTGACAAGGGGCATCACAATCATGATGAGGAAATGCACAGAGACAAACTGAACCAAGCTAGTGGAAACTTATAAATTAGACCAACAGCTGTGGAGCCTCCATGGGACTGAACTAGGCCCTCTGTATAAGAGAGACAGTTGTGTAGCTTGGTCTTCTTAAGGGGCCCCTGGCAGTAGGATCAGGATCCATCCCTGGTGCAGGAGCCGGCTTTTTGGAGCCCATAACCTATGGTGAGACACCTTGCACAGTTTTGATGCAGGGGGAGGGGCTTAGACCTGCCTCAAAGGAATGTACCAGGCTTTGCTGACTCCTCATGGGAGGCCTTATCTTTTAGGAGGAGGGGATGGGGGATGGATTAGGAGAGAAGGCTGAGGGAGAGTGGGAGGAGGGGAAAGAGGGGGGAATCTGTGGTTTGGTATATAAAATGAATAAAAAAATTCTTAATAAAGAAAAATTAATTAATTAATTTTAAAAAGAAGAACATTGCTGACACTTCTCTGGTTTATCCAGATCCTGCATGCTTTCATCCCTACTCAAAATCCAGTGATCGAGTAGGTGGACTTTCCAAAGCCACAGTGTTTGGAGGGCAGTGTAGGACTCAGGGTTCCTCATTTCAAAAGCACCTTACATTCAGTCTTCATGCACTGAGCAGTTAGTGATATCATTGCACTTTTCATACTAGAGAAATCAAATGAAACTTTGTCACCTTACCTCCTGAACATAACACTGCCTGAACTTTTCAAAGATTCTTACAGTTGCTTACAGAGTGAAGGAGTGAATTCCCTTTTCTCTCCATCCTAAGCTAGATCTTCTTGGGAATCTTCCTTTTTTTTTTTTTTTTTTTTTTTTTTTTTAACACACTCCAACACACTCCAACTGATCCTATTCTTTACTCACCATTTCAGAGGGACTTGACTTTGATAAGGTCCCTGCCTGGTGATAGCTAGTTTAAAAACAAATAAATAAAAGCACTGAACTTCCAGCCAGAGTCTTCTGTGGGTAGAACTCAAAGTCACTGGGTAACTGGATGACTTGAGGGGCGTCCCATACTGATTCTCTTTACCAACATAGAACTGAATTTTTTTTTTTTTTTTATTTTGGTTTTTCGAGACAGGGTTTCTCTTGTGTAGCTTTGCGCCTTCCCTGGAACTTGCTTTGGAGACCAGGCTGGCCTCGAACTCACAGAAATCTCCCTGCCTCTGCCTCCCAAGTGCTGGGATTAAAGGCCTGTGCCACCACTGCCCAGCCTGAAATTTTTTTAATTGATTTTTATGTGCATGATGTTTTGCTTGCTGATATATCTATGCAAGAGTGCCAGATCCTCTGGACCTGGAGTTCCAGAGAGTTGTGAACTGCCATGTGGGTGCTGAGGACTGAACCAGAGTCCTCTGGAAGAACAGCCACTGCTCTTAACCCCTGAGTCATCTTTCTGGCCTTCTGATGATTTCTTTTTTAATGAGAGCACTTATTTATTTACATTTCATTAGTTGAAATAGCTTTCTTTTACCATTCCTATTTATTTACTTTTCATTAGTTTAAATTCATGAGGGATACAGCATCACACTTATTCTGTATCCAACAGTCTTTGCTGTGTCCATGGGCCTGAGTGACAATTTCCCAAAATACTTTGGTTTTGTCTGGTTTACTTCCAGGAGTCACCATGCTGTTTTTGCTTTATACACAAAAGCACATCTCTTGCCTAAGTAGAAATCAGTTTCATCTCCAGGAAACCACCTTCAATTTTGAGAAGAGCTGTTCTCTTTGGTTCTGAGGACCTCACTGATAGCCAGCAAAATGGCCTTGCAGCACCGCCTTCCAGACTACTTGCCTTTTAGAGGTCCTGTTCCCAGCAGGCCTCAACAGGTGCCAAGATGGTGAAAAGAGACTAGAACTATTATTTTTAACTTTCTTTTGAGGCAACATGATTTTTTTTTAATTTTTAAGATTATAATATAATTGCTGGGCGGTGGTGGTGTATGCCTGTAATCTCAGCACTTGGGAGGCAGAGGCAGGTGGATCTCTGTGAGTTCGAGGCCAGCCTGGTCTATAGAGCTAGTCCAGGACAGACTCCAAAGCTACTGAGAAACCCTGTCTCGAAAAAAAAAAATTATATACATATGTGTATATACATATATATATATATATATATATATATATATATTTATATTTCTCCCTTCTTTTTCCTTGCTCTAAGCCCTCCCATACACTCCTCCCTATTCTCCTTAAAATTCAGGGCCTCTATTTTCATTACTTGCTGTTGCATACTTATAAGAATATGTATATGTATACATATTCCTAAATACAACCTACTCGGTATGTATAATATTGCTTGTATGTATTTTTCAGGACAGACCTTTTGGTGCTAGACAACTGATTGGTGTGCTCTTCCCTAGGGAAGGCCTCCCCTCCCACTCCCAGCTTTTCTCGGTTACTTAGAGTTCTCTGTATAGGGCTCTGGCCTCATGGCCTTTCTCCGTCCTGTCTGGCATGTCCGCTGGTGTCATCCCTGTTCAGCTCATATTTATGTGGTCCTGTTGGTGAGGCTTTAAGAGTGTAGCTTCGGATGTCACTTGGAGACATAACTCTGGCAAACCCCCATTCCTCTGGCGCTTACAGTCTTCCCTGCTTTCCCAATGTCCACTGAACCTTAGGTGCAGGAGTATTTTGTGGATGTGTCCACTGGGACTGGGCTCTACCACTTGGCATTTTGAGTAGTTGTGGTTTTCTGTCGTGGTCTCCAACTGTTGAAAAGTGACGTTCCCTTGATAAGGGGTGAAGACTATGTTTATCTGTGGGTCAGGTTCGTGTTTTAAAAAAACAGGTTGGCATTAAGCACAGCCCATTTTCTCTTTCTCTTTGTCAATAGTGAAGTGTAGTGGAAAGAGCACACAAAGTAGAAACAAAGGTCTAAGTCCTGGCTTGCCCCAACCCGGTAAGAAGGAGAACTAGAACTGATTTGTTAATGTAAACCACTGGGATAAGTGAAGGTAGAGGTGAAAGTCTTCATCAAAGATGGACACTTTCTTCTGTCCCACCGGACCACCAGGCTCCAAAGTGCCTCTCCTCGAGGTCCCTGTGGCAGCTTCTTGCTCTCAGGTTTGTTCTTGAAGTCTTTACCTCATGTGGGTCACAGCGGCTCACAGTTGTGCCCTTCCTTTGAATCCTAATGAAGCCTTTCTGAATGGAAGGACTATGCTCAGAGAAATACATCATACGGGTCTGGTTATTTTGTCAATTGTTTTCTAGCATATGCAATTCTCACTTTTTAAATTAAGAAATGTTTTATTCATTTTACTTACTAACTACAGATTCCCCCTCTCATCCCTCCTCCTGCTCCGCCCACAGCCTCCCCCCAGCCCACCCCTCATTCTCTCCTCCAAAAAGGTAAGGCTTCCCATGGGGAGTCAGCAAAGCCTAGGATTCTCACTGTTCTTTTTTAAAGGGAGTTATTCAAAGTAGAGCTCAAAATTTTTTATTTATTTTACAAACCACATACATAGACTTAAGATTTATGTCTATGGACTTATTTTTAATCTTGGACCTGAGACCCAACAATAATAAAATTTACTGCTCTGTACTATTTTTTTTAGTTTCCTCACAAACTGTAACTAGTCATACTTTAGATACTGTCTTATTTAGTAGAGCAAAGTACATGATGATACTAATGAAAATTGAAAGAAAGTCTAGTGAGATGGCTCAGTCTCAGGGACTTACACAGTGAAAGGAGAGAGCAGATTCCTCAGACCTTCACATGTTCATAATTGCCTGTAAGAACACACACACATGCACACACACACACACACACACACACACACACACACACACACACGCGCGCGCGCATACACGCACATACACATGCTTGCACACACATATGCATACACACAGGCACACACACACATGCATACACATGCATGCACACACATATAAATAAAATAAACAAATGTAAATTTTAAAACCTGAGAGAAGTAAAACTTGGCAAATACCTGTGGTCCCAGCACTAGAGAGGCAGAGGCAGGAGGATAACTTCACATATGAAGCCAGCATGGATTACACACTGAATACTAGACCAGCCAAGGCTGCACATGGAGATGCTGTCTCAAAAAAAAAGAAAAAGAAAAAATGAAAAAGAAAAGAAAATGCTGATAAACTCATGTAATCTTCTGACTACACCAGGATCTCTTCTGTGTCTCAGGAAAATGAAAACAAATGAAAGAGACTTCTAATGTCTGCTCTGTTATTAAATGCACAGCAATGGTATGTGTCTTAATGTGATGTTATAGTAAAATAGTCCTGAGTCATTTCTGTTTCTCTACCACATTTCCTAAGCGTATTTAGACCTGGACAGAGCAGGGCTCTGAACTGACACCAGATCCCACCCTGTGTATATCATTGTCCTTTCCTCTTTCTCATGGCTGCTGTGCTTTCCTCTTACCTGTTTCCCTGCTCAATAGAATTTCCCTGAGACAAAATATGGTCTGAATCTATGAATTAAACTGAAATTTCAAATTATCACCTCTTAAAGGGAAAAACAATAAGTTGTGAGCCATAGGATAGTATGATGAAGTTTTGAACTGAGAACAACACAGAGCACTCCACCAGAGTTACAAGAGAAACACTAGCCCCGTGCCCTCTTTCACGACTCGTGGCCGTGGTCCGCATGCCTCACTCTTCCTGTTTTAGGAGTTCAGCTTTGAACATGTCCATAGTTTTGATTGCTCTTGCCTCCCCATCCTCTCTTACCTGCCTTCCTTCCCTGTCAATACCCCTCCTCACATCTCCTTCTGTGTCTCTTCATGTCTTTCTCTCATTTTGTGACCCAGTTAGTATAACCTGGGTCACCTGTGTGATGACAGAATCAGGTAGCATCAGCAGTGGGTGCACATCTCAAGATACTGGTTTCTCATGCCCCAGAATCTGTCAGTAAATCCATACCTTAGAAAGGCGGAGTTGCACCCTATGAGCCCCTCTCAAATCTGTGACTGGTGGTTGACAGGTCCAGTGAGACAGGATCTTGCTATGCAGCCCTGATTATCCTGGTATTCACTATGTCGTCAAAGGTGGCCTCAGTTTCACAGCCATCATTTTGTCTTGGCTCCCGTAGCACTGGCATCATAGGTATAAGCCACCACACCTAGATAGACACTTTCCTTTAAAGGACTCTTAAATTTCTGGATGCCAGATCTGAATGCACAGTGTTTACTCAAAGTAAAACTCAGGGCTGCAGCATAGAAGTTTGTCCGCCACCAAATGTGTGTTAAGTTCAGTTCCCTGCCTCTGGGTTAGGACTTAGTTATGGCAACTCTATTTCTTAGTCATGATGTAACAGGCAGGCAGCAAACCCGCTTTCCAGAGCAAATGTCTCTAACTCTAGCCAGGAATAACCACATTCTTCATCAGAGGCTCTTGTTCTGAATGATGTGTCCAGTGGCTCAGGAGACAGATACTTCCAGGAAATAGTAAGGCCCTTTTCGATAACATTAACATATGACTAGGCACATGTAGAGCTTAAAAAGATAATAATAAATATTATCCATACTTGTAAGCACACAAAAATGTCCCTATGGGGAGATCTTTTAATTTAAAAAAAAAATTATCTATTGTGGCTGGAGAGATGGCTCAGCTGTTAAGAGCACTGGCTGTTCTTCCAGAGGTCCTGAGTTCAATTCCCAGCAACCACACAGTGTCTCACTACCATCTGTAATGAGATCTTGTGCCCTCTTCTGGCCTGCAAGCATGCATGTAGGTAGAACACTGTATACATAATAAATAAATCTTTTTAAACGTTTATCTTGTATATGTACTTATGGCAGTGAGGGAGTGGCATGAGAGAGTGGTCAGGAGCAGCACTCAGGAGTCTTTACTTTCCTTCCAGCATGGGGTTTACAGGATTGACCCAGAGATCATCATGCTTGGCAGCAAGGGCCTTTACCCACTAAACTATCTCACCAGCTCTCACGGGGGAGGTGTTTAAGTTTACAACTCTGTGACAAAAACGTGCCATAGTATCATGTTTTCTAAAACAAAAATACATGAGCCCTGTTTAAAATAATAACCATTCTTGAAAGCATCTAATTTACAATCTACATCATCTGAAAAGTATTGAAACCTTCCAAGACAATATCAATCTGAAAAGTAATAATCCTGCAAAGACATAGGCTTTTTTATTCTAGCCATAAATTATAATAGTGGGTGTTTGTTTGTTTTTGTTTTGTTTTGTTTTCTTTGTTTTGTTTTTTTGTTTTTCAAGACAGGGTTTCTCTGTGTAGCTTTGCGCCTTTCCTGGAACTCGCTCTGTAGACCAGGCTGGCCTTGAACTCACAGAGATCCGCCTGGCTCTGCCTCCCGAGTGCTGGGATTAAAGGCGTGTGCCACCCACCACTGCCCGGCTGTTTGTTTGTTTGTTTTAGTTTAAAAAGGTCCAAAGTAAATTGATCAGCTATGTGACCTAGCACAGCTTTTACTGTTTGTAGTTGCTCCTTCAGGAAGCTCAATAACCTTTTACACTAATCGAATTCGCTTGCCCAATCTTAGTGTGAAGATACAAACTGTCCAGCTACCTGGAGAGGAAGGCTGGGTTCTTCTTAGTTTTTCTTTTGTTGCCAGTTCCCCGACAACAGACATTCTCTCTGTGATTCATGAAGGGCTTGTTTGCAACACCAGCTTACTTCAGATTTACTTTCTACCAACAACAGGTAAGGGGCTCTGAAATAAATGTCAACAGTTGCTGGGAGCCAGTGTGACATGCTACCCTCGGTGTAACACCTGAAACTTCCACTGCTTATAAAATGTTCATCTTTGAAAGTGATGCCTTCTGGATCACCTATCTTTATGTGCCCTCACTGAAAACAAAAAGGCAGATTCTCCACTCAAAGGGGCCTTTTCTTCTCTTGAGTCTCTCGGAACAAAACTCTGACCCACTGTGTAAACACTCGCTAGCACATCTTTTAAAATGTACATTGATCCGTATACAGCTTGTGCTTTCAGTGGGTTTTTTTCCCCCTTTATCGGGTCCAATAGAGATCTCTGAGAAGAGTAACTTAGCCCACACAGCATCGCCATTTTCCAGGATGCCTGCCAAGTGGGTACTTAGGAGGATGGCCTCTGGGCAGGAGGAGTGCCTTATCCTCTATCTGGGACCAGACACAATCGGGAAGCTCCCAGGAGGACAGCTTCTGCTAACTGATAGCACTTTCCCATTTCTGACTGGAGAGATAGCTGCTGATTCCAAGGAGTTAATTTTTAACTCACACCAAGAAACGTCTGGTCAGGCTGCTTCCTTGAATTCCATTTGTCATGTTTTGGTTATTTTTAGGTTCTTGTTCTCAAAAAAAAAAAAAAAAAAATGTGAATTCTATAATAGATTTGCTAGTTAGAGAAGAATATGCTGATTTCCAGCCCTTTGTTGAATCTAATGATCGATCTCTCTAATCTGGCGTTTCTTACTTGTTTTGGGTGTTGTCTTTGGTTTGTTTGTTTGGTTGGGTTTTCGTTTGTTTATTTGTTTTTCACTTTGTGCGGGGCATTGTTGTCTTGTTTTTGACAAAGGAGCTCATAGAGCTCAGGCTAGACTGGAACTTCACTGTTTGTGTTTCTCAAGGACTAGTGTCATGTAACAAATGGGCTCTGATATTTCATAGCTGCAAGACACTGGACAAGTCTGTTTCTCAGAGTTTGTCAGTCAGTCAAGGCCATAATGTTTCAAAGACATTATGGAAATAGCTGCAGAGGAACCACAGCTATTGAAGAAGGGCATCTTCTGGGGAAGGAGAACTGGAGGCTGGCACCTCATAGATTAGAACGTAGGATTAGGGATGGGGAGTTGGCTCACTAGTAAGAGCACTTGCTGCTTTTACAGAGGACTTGAGTTTGATTCCCAGCATCCAAATGATGGCTAACAACTCTCCATATATCCAACTATCCAAGAACTCACTCACGTATCCACATGTGAATTGTCATGTCTTGGAACAAGCTCACATTCTATTAAATCCTCACCTTTCAGAATCTTACTGTAGAGGATTAAAAAGTGACTAAAAGAAAATGTATCCTGTCTATAGATCCCCCATAAGAGCCAGCTGGGGAGACATTGTGACTAACAAGTTTCTAGGTTTCCAGGATGTTTTTAAACTCTGTTAGAACCTATCATTTATATTCCCTTAGCTTCTACCCATAGCAAGGACCAGTATATCAATTTGTTCTCTTTAAAGTCCATAACTCCAGCTCCCGAGGATCTAATGCCCTCTTTTGACCTCCTTGGGCCCCAGGAACACATTCATATTCATAAAATTAAGTAAATAAGTGTAATTGTGCAATTTAAAAGACACAAGAAAATACTTAGATGATAGAGAGAAAACACAGTAACTATAAAGGGCTGAGAGTTCAGTGTTTTGATAGATTAACAGGTTTTTACTTGTTAGAGTTCTCTAGAGGAGCAGAAGCAATAGAACAAATGAATATTAGTAGCAATCATATTCGGTCAGCATATGCAATACATTGTCTTGCACCTACAGGCTGAGAACCCAGTAGTTACCTAGCCCACAAGGCTGGATACCTTAGCAATCCTAATCCGGTGCCAAAGTCCTAAATGACCTCTAGAGAACTGCTGGTGCCCAGTCTCCAGTGGGAGACTGGAAAAGCTGGTTCTGATTTTAGTTAGGGAATCAACAGCAGCAGCAAGCTAAATTAATTCAGCAGCAAGAGGGAAGGCTGAGCAAAGACTAGGTTAGGTAGTCTTTTCTCTGTATCCTTTTTTATCTGGCTGCTACCAGAAGGTGCTAGCCACATTTGGAGTGTGTCTTCCCACCGTAATTAAGGTAATCAAGAGAATCCACCCCAACCAACCTGATATACACAGTTCCTCGGCTGATGCTCCCTGCTTTTCCTCTGTGGCAAGTTGACATTTAAAACCAACCACCATACACATGTCATGTGAACTTTTTCTGGAAGATGTAAATAGATGTCTACACACCCCATATAGGGCATAAACAACAGACCAAAGAGTTCATCAAAATCCAATTTGGTGAACCAATGGCTTTATTTGGCTTACTTACAGAGGTGTGGGTGACTCCAAAGCAAACACCTTATTTGAAAAATCTCGCTTCAGCAATGACAGTTTCCCCATGGCTGCATAGAGAGAGTCCTGTCAGTCAATCATCCACAATCTGTATACCCAGATGACACCTGAAACCCCATGGGTCTTGTGAAGAATTACGTACAAGTTGTCTGAAGAGGCTGCTTGAGGCTAAAGTATAGAGTTTTAGATTAATTCTGTCAGGAGAAGAAATTTCAAAATAACCTAGTACAGACTAAGTCATGCAGATATTAGTGCTAACTCTAGTGGAGATTTATAATGAAAAGGAGCAAGCTGAGTAGGGTAAATTATAAAAGTAAATTTTGAGAAAAAGAATACCCAGAAGTGGAATTAGAGCTAAATTGTGTGTTCATGAAGATAAAGAGATTAAGAAATAGAATAAAGGAAGTGCTAACCTCAGGGCAAGATCCCACCCAGCTAAGTTTCCAACTTGTGGAAAGAAACTAAACAAAAGCTTTGAGCTGGGTATGGAGGGGCACACCTTTAATCCCGTACTGGAAGGCTGAGGCTGGCAGATCTCTGAGTTTGAGGCTAGCTTGGTCTACAGAGCAAGTTTCAGGACAGCCAAGCTTAGAAGTAAAGGACAGAAAGCTGGTGAAGATCTAATTGAGTGAATGGACCATGTTCCAGCCCCAGTAAGCATCAGAACTTGACAGCTTCAGCCATGTGGTTCTGGTTTTAGAGCTAAGGATAGAAGAAATGGGTTATGGAACTTGCCTCTGTGTCTAAAGAAAGTCACTGAGGCCAGACATGTATTGGGCATGTCCCTGAATGGAAGCCTAGTAGAGAGTCCATTGCAAAAAGCTGTGAAGTTGAAGCCTGGATTACCTTGGAGAACCCAAGATGTTAGAGATGCCAGAGTCATGGGATATCTTTCAAGGAGAACTGCTAACGGAGTGGAACCAGCCCAAGAGAAAGAAGTATGTTGCATTCAACAAAGCTGAACAGAGTTGGAGATCTGAAGAGTTTTTCAATGCAAAATTTGGAGTTTGCCCAACTTGTTTTCAGTCTTACTTTAGTCCAGTATTCCTTCACTATGCTCCATTCCCTGCATTTTGAATGATTTTATATATATATATCCTGTGACACTGCATATTGAAAATATATGATCTACTTTTTTATTTTAATTTTATAGGGCATTACAGTTAAGAGATTACATTAGTCTTGGAAGAAATTTTGGACTTTGGTCTTTAAAACAAGTTTGAATCTATTATAGACTATGGGAACTTTTGAAGTTGCATTATGATATGGCTACACACCTTGGAGGCCAGGAAGTGGAAAGTGGTGGTTCAAAAGAAAATGGCCCCCCAAAGGAACTGGCACTATTATGAGATGTGCCCCTGTTGGGATAGGTGTAGTCTTGTTGAAGGAAGTGAGTCACTGTGGGATAAGGCTTTGAGGTCTCTTTTTCTCAAGCTTCCTTCGGCGTGACAATCAGTCAACTTCTCATTGCCTCTGAGTTAAGATATAAGGACTCTCAGCTCCAGCACCATGTCTGCCTGCACACTACCATGCAGCCTACCATGACGATAGTGGACTGAACCTCTAAAACTGTAAATGAGCCCCCTCAATTAAATGTTTTCTTTATAAGAGTTGCTTTCGTCATGGTGTCTTTTCACAGCAATAGAAACCTAACTGAAGCAGTATGTCTAACACTAAAAAGTGACACTCTTTGCCAAATAATAGCACTTACCAGCCTATAGACTCCAACTTCAACTCTCAGCTTGCTTTCCAAGGTCTTGTTTAATCACTCATTATTTACTACTTATTAAGAATAAAAATCTTCTCCTCATGTGCTGCTGTCACAGGGTCTTGTTGCTCTTCTTGCTTTTACCCTGCAAGTATGCTCACCAGGCACTTTGAGTTGCACAATCTTCTTTGTGAGACCCTTTGTTGCACAGGACTGTCCTCCAAGCCAAACTGCTATCTCCAGTTCTTCTGGGGCCTGCACATAAAAGCATCTCATAGCAAAGCCTGTTGGCCATTTACTGTCCCTCATAGATGGAACAGACACCTCTTTCTAAGAGGGATAATCATTGGGCACCTCACCTGAGTATCCACTCACCCATTTCAACCAGTTGTATGCAATTCTGCCCTAATTACACATGGTTTGGGAGAGGGGAATAGAGGATGTATTTGGAGGAGGACAAGGGGAGTGGGTTCAATCTATATAGCCATAGGGGAAGCCATCACCCATCTGGGTGCAGACCTTCCAGTATGGATTCCTGTAATGTTCTTGCCCGTAGCCCTTGTGTTCTTGCCTACAACCCTCCCCTTGTGATCTGAAAGAACATCTAATAAACTCCTTGCTTCCCTAGATGAGCTTTGGTAGAATTGTACCTCAGTTTGTCTTTGGGATCCTAGGGAGAGGGATGTTTACATTTCTCCCAGAGAAGGATTTTTTTTTTTGCAACACCCCCTATTAATATCTTCTCTCAAAGATGTTCACAACATTTGAAAATATCCATAATAAAATAAAAAAAATAGGTGTCCTCCACATACCTGCAATACCAGCTCCATGCAGGGCAGAGACTGGAGGATCATCATCTTGCTGTCCAACAGCCTAGGTGAGAAAGCATGAGCTCCAGGTTCAGGGAAAGACTTTGCCTCAAAGGAATAGGCAGAGGCAAGTAAAGGATATCAAAGTCTTCTTCTCACCTTTAAGTGCGTAAGTGTGAGCATGTATGTGTGCATATACTCATACAGATACACATAAATAATTTTTAAGGTTTGCTGGGTTTTTTTAAACGATCAAAAGAATGGTGTAGTGCATGTGCCTTCCTCTGCGTGGTTTGCCTTTGTCTTCTCGCTGTGCCCTGTGTACTGTTCAACTTTCCCAACAGACTAGGCACTAATATGTTTAATGTGTGTTTCTGCTCTGTCACCATACTCTGAACATGAATGAGCACTAAATAAGTTTATGTTGAGTGACTTATTAGTAGTTTTATTGTGTCACTACAATCAGTGAGGTTTTAAGCATTGAAGAGAGAAATTTTGGCTTTGTCACCAAATGTCACCAAGTTCCTGGTTTCTGAGAGTGAGTTTGCCATGCCAATTTTATCCATTGGGCCTGAGCATTGTCTGCTTAAAACTCGTTTTCTAGACTTCTATAACATCCTGTCCCTAGTATAATGGTCTCGTAAACATGACTTTCACTCCTAACAAATCGATCTATACTGATGTCCCTCCCGTAGACCATAGTGATCTTAAAATACTGAAGCTATGAAGAGCATTACTTTGCAACAATGCTTACAGGCACAGTGTGCAGAACCATCAGGAGGGGGATTTGCTACTGGATTCCATGTGCTCTTGTTCGTAGTATCGTAGATTTTAGTCTTAAGTCTCTTTACTGACACATCCTCATCTTTTCAACAAGGCTTGAGCACATTGAGGTGGGCACTGTTTCTACTGTTTGTTCTGTGTCACCTTTCCTGCTCACAGCAGATGATTTCCAAACAGAAATGAAGCATTAAAGGATCTGAAGCCACTGGTTCTCTAGGGATCAGTAGTAGGACATACAATTTGCCCTAAGATTAAAACAGTAGATGAGTCTCCTCCTGCACCTCTCTCCACAAAATTCCTCCTCTTTCCCTTTGCTTTCTCTTTTTCTTTATGTCCTGCCTTCTCCTTGTTTACCTGTTACATGCTTCCATACCACATTGCTGATTCTGTGTCTTCCTTGTTGCTCTTACTTAATTTCCCCTAGATTCATGTTTAATGTGCTCTAAGCACCTTTCCCATCAAAGTGGTAAATGGTTATAAATATCTTTTAGATATTAGTATATTCGAGTTGTGTATGAATGCATTGACAGTCCAGAGGAAACTGTCATGAACCTTCACTTACAAGATACGGTTGATAAGTTTGGGAACATTATTCCCAGTGTCTATAGACTTCAACAGTTACTAAGTATCTTAGTTAGGGCTTCTAATTGCTGTGAAAAGACACCATGACCATGGCAACTCTTATAAAGGAAAACATTTAATTGGGGTGGCTTGCTTACAGTTCACAGGCTCAGTCTACTATCATTATGGTGGAACATGGCAGAGTGTAAGCAGACACGGTGCTGGAGCTGGAGCTGAGAGTTCCACATCTTGCAGGCAACAGGCAGTCGACTGTGACCCTAGGCAGTATCCTGAGCATCAGAAATCTCAAAGCTGGTCCCCACAGTGACACACTTCCTCCAACAAAGCCTTACCCATTCCAAAAAAACCACATCTCCTAATAGTGCCACTCCCTATGAGATTATGGGGGCCAATTATATTCAAACTACCACATGCCACTCCCTAGCCCCTATAAACTTGTAACAATATCATAATGCAAAATGCATTCAGTTCAACTTCAAAAGCCCCCATTGTTTTTGTTTGTTTGTTGTTTTGGTTTTGGGGTTTTTTTTGTTTTGGTTTGGTTTGGTTTTGGTTTTTCGAGACAGGGTTTCTCTGTGTAGCTTTGCACCTTTCCTGGAACTCACTCTGTAGACCAGGCTGGCCTTGAACTCACAGAGATCTGCTTGCCTCTGCCTCCCAAATGCTGGGATTAAAGGCATGCACCACCAATGCCTGGCCCATTGTTGTATTTTTAAAAAGGCACAGCAGCAGGCAGGAGTCACACCATACAACAGGGCCCACGTAGGAGGTTTATTGAGGGGAGGGGAGTGAAGGGGCAGAGAAGCGGGCAGAGACTTGTCCCTGAGGACAAGAGAGAAGGAAGAGAAAGAAAAAGAGATGGGAGGTGGGCAAGGCCCACCTTTTATAAGGAAACATAGCAAATGCACACAGTGGGTGCTCTTAGTGGCTGTAGCTGAGGATATATAGTCAGGACCCTAAGGGCAGGCCAGTATAGATGCCTAAATGTTAACAAACACCCATAGTCTACAATTGTCCCAACAGCGTTTTAAAGCCCAAAGTTCAAAGTCTTTTCTGAGATCCATACAATATCTTAACTGTAAATGCCCTGTAAAATCAAAATCAAAAAACATATCACATACTTCCAACATATAATGAATGGCACAGGATATACATTACCATTCCAAAACATAGGGAAAAGGGCATAATGAGGAAATATGGGACCAAAATAAGACTGAAATCCAGCTGGGCAAACTCCAAACTCTGCATCTCCATGTCTGATGTCAAAACACTCTTCAGATCTCCAACTCCATCTAACTTTGTTGATTGCAACATACTTCTTTCTCTAGGGAAGGTTCCACTCCCTATTAGCACCTCTCCTCAGCAGGTAATCCAAAACTCTGGCATCTCTAACATCTTGGATTCTCCAAGGCAATTCAGGCTTCAACTTCATAGCTTTACACAATGACCTCTCTACTAGGCCTCCATTCAGGAACATCCCTGACATGTGTCTGGCCTCAGCAGCTTTCTTTAGACATTAAGACAAATTATATAACCCCTTTCTTCTATCCTTAGTTCAAAAGCCAGAACCACATGGCCAAAGCTGCCAAGTTCTGTTGCTCACTGGGGCTGGAACATATAGCCCTCTCATTCAATTGCATCTTCATGAGCTTTCAGTCCTTCACTGCCTAAACTTGCTTGTCCTGAAACTTTCTCTGTAGATCAAGCCGGCCTCAAACTCAGAGATCCACCAGCCTCTGCCTTCCCAGTGCTGTGATTAAAGGCATGCCTCACCATCCCTGACTCTAAGCTTTTTTAGCTGGGTAGAATGTTGCCCTGAGGTCAGCACTCCCTTTATTCCATTTCTTAAGCTACTTATCTCCTTGAACCTAGGACTTAGCTCCATTCTACTTCCTGGTGTTCTTTTTCTCCTCAAAATTTACTTTCTGTAATTTACCCTGCTCACTTTGCTCCTTTTCATTATAAATCTTTATCAGAGTTAACACTAAAAACCACAAACAGTCTATACTAGGCTGTTTCACTTTAACCTCAGGCAGACTCCTCAGACAAGGGCAAAAATCAGCCACTTTCTTCACCAACATATCACAAGACCAGTCTATAGGCCACATACTAACATTCTTCTCCTCTGAAACTTCTTGGTCCCTACAGTTCATCAAATCACATTTAGCACCACTGTCTTCAATGCCCCTACTAGCACGACCCATTAAGCAATGCTTAAAATATTCCATTGCTTTCCTAACCCAATCTCCTAAAGTTCATATTACTCCAAACAAAAACATGGTCAGGCCTATCACAACAATACCTCAGGCCTTGGTACCAACTTTTGACTTAATTAAGGTTTTATTGCTGTGAGGATATACCATGGCCTCACAACTCTTACAAAGGAAAATATTTATTAGTGTGGCTTACCATTTCAGAGGTTTGGTCCATTATCATCGTGGCAGCATACAGGAAGACATAGTGCTGGAGAAGGAGCTGAGAGTTCTACATCTTGATCTTCAGGCAATAGGAAGTACACTGTGTCCACACTGGGCATAGTTTGCACATAGGAGACCTCAAAGCCCATTCCTACAGTGACACACTTCCTCAACAAGGCCATACCCTCTCCAACAAAGCCACACACCCTAATAGTGCCACTCCCTATGAAATTATGGGGCCCAATTACATTCAAACTACCACACTAAGCAACTTTTATAGGAATCATCAAATTTCATGTATGCATTCCTTAATTTGCTTAACAAACACTCATTGCATGTCTTTGTTACTCTTTAAGGTATGAATCCTTATACACCACATACATTCTTTCAGAAAACTCACAGCATTGTTTGCCTTGAGTTAGAAGAACAAGGTCATTAAGGTTATAGTAAATTACTCAATGATGGATTATCCTAGACAATATTTTCCCAAATCTTTGTATAGTCTGTCACAAACAGGTCAAAGATCACATTACTCTTCTGCCAATTCTCACTCCATAGATGCTCCTCACAGTCTGCACTATGGACCAGAGGGCAGAAGTGTGCCGAAGCTTTAACATAAGTCTGGTGCATGAATACAAAGTTCTGAGTTGCAGCTGGAATGCTGTCCAAGTACATAGCATTATACAGCAAGTAAAAAGCAATTGAGACATAAATAACAGAAAGGCAAATGTCAGTCAGTGTGGACCTCCTTAACGGGGTAATGTGCAGAATTCCATGTAGTTGACTCTTTATCATTGGAGAACAATGTATTCATTCAGCCAGCTAAGGAGGCAGGACCAACACCAGGTTTCTGTACTTTCTAAACCTTACTGTTTTACTATGACCCCCATGTGATATCTCCCTCCCAACAAACTTGCAAGAATTAGACCAAAAACTTCATACCTTGATATTATTTAGAAATGAGCATTACTACTAAAAAACAAAGAATTTGGCATTTATCAATCTCATTTTACTCCACAACTGGAGTAAATATCCTGATTTGAAACTATTTTGGTGAACCACTTTTAGTATATTTCCAAGTAATGGCTACTTTTGTCCTAAGCATTGAGAAAAAGTCACTTAGTGTTTTCATATACCTGCTGAATGTCACACAACACTTCCTGAGATATGACAAGCACTTAGTCCATGTCTCAATGGCATTTGTACCTAGGGGGTACAAATTGCTTTATTCCTTGGTGGTAGGAATTTTTCTCACACATACTGCTAAAGAACCAGTGTTTGGGGGTGGGCTGATGAGAGTGTGATGAAACTGTGTAGTGCACCTCCAGAGATTCGGTTTTACCATCTAAATGAAACACAGTATTCTAAAATCAGTTAATTTTACCTTATATTGTCATGCAAAAACTAAAACGCTGGATTTTTATAAAGACTTTTTGCAATGCTGAAATGTTCTCTGTATTTCTAAACTACAAATACATTAAGTATCATCTATATAATTTTAATGACTTAAGCCAATAAAGTCACTTAGTTGTTTGTTTTTCTTTTTTATCTTTATATATTGTCACAATCCACTTGATACTTTAAAAGATTTATAGGTCTGGTGAGAAAACTCAAGATAACCTGAGTCCAAAATCTGGAAACAAATCCCAAAAGTTATCGTTTGACTTCCACATGGGGATTGTGGCACCCACATGCCCACAATTACTAGTATATGTATTACATACACACACACACATACACACACACACACACACACACACACACACACACACACACACCACATTAGTAATAATAAATGCATTTTATAGATTTCCAATGGCACTTCAGAATGCAGGAGAAATCACTCGTGTGTTTGATTTACCATATTGTACTTCAATAAAAACTTCAAAGTGCATGTTTGGCCATGTGATGGTGGCACATGCCTTTAATCCCAGCACTTAGGAGGCAGAGCCAGGTGGATCTCTGTGAGTTTGAGGCCAGCCTGGTCTACAGAGCAAGATCCAGGACAGGCATCAAAACTACACAGAAAAACCCTGTCTCGACCAAAAAAAAAAAAAAAAAAAAAAAATCGTGCGTGTTTGTCTAGTATGTGCACTTTCATCTTCAAGGAAATTTTAGGAAGATGGTTCTAAAAATAAAATCAACCTCAGCTCTATGACCAAGACTAATCAACTTCCCATGTACCATTTCGTGCTTTGAGTTATCCAAAAGCACATACTGTCTAGATCTATTTAGAAACATAGAAAGAGATGAGTGTGTGTGCATTGAGGGATGCAGCTATTGCAGTCAGAAGCCTAACATGAAGTGATTTGTTAGTGTAAGGAGGTCTACAGTGACTGATTTTTGCCTTTCTGTTATTTATGTCTCAATTGCTTTTTACTTGCTGTATAATGCTATGTACTTAGGCAGCATTCCAGCTGCAACTCACATTTGATGCCTGCTTGAGTACTTGCCACATATGTGATCTGGAGCAAGCCACTTGATATCTCTAACCATCAGCATCCTCAACCATTGGTTGGAGGTGATAATCTCATACTCCTTGGTCATATTGTGAAGATTCAGTAAGTTAGTTCTTGTACTATATACTTTAATGCAGTACTTAAAATAAGTTATGATACCAAGTAGGAGAGATGTGAGAAAGAAGAGTCTAAGGCCCTTTCTAGCTATCCCTTTTTATCTCTCGGGAAACAATTCCATCAGCAGAAAATGAGTAACCACACTCTCCTTAGTGCTGCATCTCTAGTGACTAGGGATAGAAGTATGTTTTCTTTGTATTTTCTGGACCAAGTGAGGAGAGGAAGACATTGGTCTAATCCCAGAGCAAGTTAGGCAGCAGGGTCGGGTCCCTCAACTTAGAACCCATTTACTTTATCATTGGCTGAAAATGCAATGCGCAAGCTAAAGACCAAACACAAATCAACTAAAAATCTAGTGCTGAAAAAGTTGTGTTATCCTAACAGAGCCTCAGTGGTAGGACCTGCAGGGTTATTCTTTAGACACGAGCAACGGCAATTACAATGGCTTACCAAGTGGTACAGTGTAGAGAGACTTCTGCTAGGCACACAGCATATGTTAGGCAGTATGATTTTTATTAAAATCCTATGATGGAGACTCAGAAAAAAACAAGTAATTTTTTTGCATTTGCAGTTATTAAAAAGAAATACAGGGATCCAAATCTAGGTTCAGTGAGTTCCCAAATCATATTCTTTCCACAATACCACATAACTCCCTAGTGGAAACTGAACAACTTTAATCTTCTGCATGACAAATACTGACCTGGTGCTGGGAATCAAGATAATACAGCAAGGGCATTGGGCCACCATGCTGTCAGCTGTGGCAAATTTACAGCGTTTACTGATTTTTAAGTTCAAAAAACAGAGCAATATGGAAGAAAAGATTTATCTTCATTTCCAAACAGAAATATTGGAAATTTAGTCAATATCAGAAAATTAACCTGGCTCGTTGTTACTCAACTGTGACAAGAGAAATCAGCAGCCTCATTTACAAGCTTGACCTGCTCTTTCCATCATTTTGATTCTGACCATCTACACTGAAGGCTAGTCACGTCCCTTCATCCCACAGATTCTGAAGAACTGACCAAAGCCACTTCTGGTCATTCACATTTAGGGAGAAATGTCAAGTTGATGGTTTTCTCTTCCATGTCCATTCCTGTTCCATTCAGCACCATTCTTTAAAATCAGGTTAAAGGAACTAAGTGCTTGATGCTCACTCACATCTCTCAGAGAAAGAATGTTTCAAGTCACTGATAGATGCATAGGGACCACTCTGACCCCCAAGATAAGTGGTCTCAGCTCAGTTTCATAAAACTCCTTTCATAAAAGTGTCAGCTCACAGAATCTCTAGAGGATTAACCTCCCAGCTCTCACTTTTTGAGGCACCTCGGTTTTTGAACCTAAGGAGAACTGCAGCCTGTTGGCAGCAGCTAAAACATCCTGAGAGCTGGGTGCACTCCACGGTGAAGTGTGTGCTTACTCTGTGCAAGGATCCAGGTTCAAGTCTCTCTATTGCAAAAAAAGACAATAGATAAAAAACCTCCCAACCTGATGAAACTGCTCTTGTGTATTTCTAGATGTTACCCTTTTAAGTAGAAACATAAATCTTTGTCCTACTATGACTAATTATTCAACGCTGCAGTCTGTCAACATGCCCATGAACATATACATGGAGATTACAAAGGACATACACCAAGGAAATAACAACTTTTTATTGTCCTCATCTTCCCACTTAGTTAACACATACTTATATACCTCTACTGTATAGCAAGTGCACTTGGTCTTAAAGACACAATGTTACCTCTGCCTTCCTACATAAATGATAAAGGGAAAGAGTATTATCAGTAAATTCTTTTATCGTACACAAGATATAAAAAGTGAAAAGTATAAGGACATTGTTGACATGACCTTAGTAGCTCCAGAAACCTAGGGATAAAAATCCAGTGGGTCTTCATGCTCCAGGATTTGCACTCATACAACAAGGCTTAATGAAATTTTTTAATTTTCGAGTAGATGACATGTCAAATGCAGTTTACACTTCTCAGCCAGTAACTATATTTCTTACAAGGGGCTATTACATTTTTAGAGACAGACACAACAAGTAATAAGAGTTTTATTTGAGAGGAGAAACAATCATGCAGCTTATTTTAGATGAAAGGAGTATAATAAATTTATGAGACCTCACATACAGCTCAAATATAATAAGTTAGAAGGATTAATTGAATTGTGAGCTACAGTAGCCGGCACTAGTAGAATGCCATTTTATGGCGCTCTGTAATACAGTTTATCATCGACTCCATGGAATTCCCACAATATATTAGCTTCGGTGTGACAATAAAGCACACACAGTGAGGGGCATGTCCCTTTTGACACACATTCTCTTCCCACACTTATTTTACCAGGGAAACAACTCCGGTGCAGTTTAATTAAACCGCACTGCAATGAATTAGTCCAGGTCTTCGCCTTCTGACAGAGAGGGGCCTGGCAGTACCACAGGGGTTTGTCCCCTTCTGACACCAAAGAGACTTCAGAAAACCTGGGAAAGAAAGTGCAGGACTCCTCAGATGACAGTGTCACTGGGCAAGTCCAGAGCTGTCAATCAGGAGACTTAAGGAAGCACTAACCCCTTAAGGAAAGTGTTTGGATTTCTCTGGTTGTTGACTCTGTGTCCGTTTTCTGAGCAGCATCTAAATGTCTTGGGAGGGCCAGCTGTGCTGTGTTCCTGAGCTGGGGACAAGAGCATCATTGCAGCCTTCCAGCAAAAAGAGCTTTGCTTATTGAGAGTCTACTGTGTATTCATAGCTCGCTTTGGGAAGGCAAGCCAGAAAGTAATAACATGAAATAAACTTAGGATGATGATGAGTTCAAATAACTCTATTGCAAAGAACATATTAATAAAAAACATTTTTGCTCAAAGTACAAATTCTCCAGATGAACATGAGCTACCGTATAAAGAGAGGAGATTCCTTATTTCCCCAGAGCTCTTGAGCAACAGTGTCGGATTTATACCCCCAAGAGCACAGAAAAATCTTGCATTATTCATGCATATTAGTATTCTATCTCAATGCTGTTTATTAATGCATGAGAGTGTTTTGGAATTGAAAATAAAAATTTACAAGACGATTACATTTTAATAACTGCCTCTAGCTAGATACAGTGAATATTTAAGTGAACCAATACACAAAGACCTCAAAAGAATTTACGAGACAGTGGCAATTAGACTCTAATAACTTGGCTCCACCAGAACTACTGGGTTCTATTTAGATGCCAGACATGGCACCTTAGTGATGAGCACACCCTGTCGCCACCCTGACTTTGGCTGGGGACGCTGAGAAATGACAGTTCCATTAGGTGTTATGTAAAGAAGCTGACCTCAAGCACTCGGCACTTGATCTTTGCACTGAGAGTGACCATTTGTCACTGCTACTCAGGGCAGGGACTCAGGTAACCCAGTGCAATTATCACCCGTTATTTCAAAGAATAGGATAGTTATGTGTTTACCAAGCCTCACAGAGACAATGCAAATTGTCTTAGGAAAAAAATGGGTAGAAAAATTAAAAGTGAAAAATAAAGTGTTTTTCTCATTGGAAATATGTTACAATCATTCTGAAATTTTTGATGAAGGAAAAGAAAGGAGATTTATTGGAACTCAAAAAGAGTTGGGTTTTTGTTTTGTTTTGTTTTGTTTTTTTGGTTTTGTTTTGTTTTTTCCTAGTACATTCTTTTCATTTACAGGTAAAAGTATTTCTGTCAGTAGACATGTTTATTACGGCAAGCACATTAACACACAGCAGAGAGAGGGAGGGTGCTTCCCTAGCAAAGGCATCTTTCAGTGGTGCTATAGTGCCGTCGGTTCAGACCTGTGGAACGGGAGCAGTCCCCACAACCTGTTCAAACCCCAGAGATAATGTCATTCTTTGTCATTTAGACAACCTGGACTCTGAGCCAGTTAGTTCCCCATCTTCTGGATCCTCTTCACTTTGGGGACTCTTCATAATTGTAGCTACCTCATATTGGTGATCATTACTCATGGCCTGAGTGCCTTACTGAGTCATGGCAGCTCATACTTGTTACCTTATAAATAAGCTGAAGGTTAGACACAATATGATCTGCTCAAATGCAACAGAGCTAACTAGGTAGCTGAGTTGCTGTTCAATCTGAATAGCTGTCATGTGAAAGTACACTCTTTTTTTTTTTACTTGTTTTTATTATATTTTTTTATTTTTAATTTTTTTTTAATTTATTTATTTATGGTTTTTTTGAGACAAGGTTTCTCTGTGTAGCTTTGCGCCTGTCCTGGAACTCGTTCTGTAGACAAGGCTGGCCTCGAACTCACAGAGATCCGCCTGGCTCTGCCTCCCAAGTGCTGGGATTAAAGGCATGCGCCACCACTGCCCAGCTCATTTTGATTAATTATGTATACATGTGTGGGCTGGAATACATGCACATGAATGCAAGTGCCCACAGAGATTTCCTGGAGCTGGGGTTACAGGCAGCTGTCAGCCGCCTGATGCAGGTGATGGGAACTGGACTCAGGTCCTCTGGAAGAGGACTATGTACTCTTCACCACTGAGCCATCTCTCCAGCACCTGAAAGTGCACTCTTGTTGTACAACTTGAAATACTATAATGTGAAAGTATACACTTGTTCTTCAGGCTGAGTAACTAGAGTGTGAAAGCACATACTGATAAATTTTTATCTATCTGACTGCTCTCTTAAAATCAAAAGCCGGGAGATTTTCTCTGACTCTCACTTTTATGCTATATTTTTAAACAAGCTAATTTCTTTCACATGGTGATTCATTTCATTTTTCTAGAACATCCTACTATATAGCTGCTTTTAAAATGTCAAATCTGATAAAGCAGTATTTTTATCTGGTTTTCTTTTCCTAGAAGTGAGGTCAGTCTCATCCTCATGTACCTGTTCCTCCCCGGAAGGAAAGTAAAACATTTCCTTTCCAGGGGACCTGCATGCACCTCCAACCCAGGAAATGAAGTCCGTCATAATCGTCAAAGGAAGAACAGTAACAAGACCCACAGCTCCACGAGCAAGCATCTGCTTTCCTGTCACTACATCTCCTACCACGACACTGGATCAGAAAGACCGAGATGCAATAGCGGTCACTCAGGTGCTTTTTCATTTCCTAGAATCAAATATAAAGAACCACATTTGTAGTCAGATGTGGTGGCTTGCATCTGTATCCTAGCATGCAGGATGCAGAGACAGAAGAGCACCATGAGTTTGGGGACAGTTTGGGCTCTAAGATAAGTTCTAGGTCATTTTGGGCTGCAGAGTAAGACCTTATCTCAAAAGCAATTTTTTTAAAAAGTCACCTTGTTTTCTGGGTTTGCTTTTAGTATGGTTTGGTTTGGGGTTTTGTTGTGTATCCCTGGAGTTTCTCTGTGTATCCCAGGCTGGCTTCAAACTCAGCTCAAATTCAAAAACAGAGATCTGCCTGCCTATGCCTCTGCCTCAGGAGTACTGGGATTGAAAGCACGCACCACCACCACCTGACTTAGCACCTTGTTTTACAGTATTTATGAAACAAAAGTCTGTGTCACCCCTTGTCAAGCATGTGACTGACACATATTTAAAATTGCAGCACTTGGGAATCTGAGGCAAAAGGGATTGTAAGGCCAGTTTAGACTATATAGTAAGATGTATTCAGGGGAAAAAAAGGAAGAAAGAAAGGGCGGAGAGAGGGAGAGAAAGAAAGGAAGAAGGGAAAAGGAAGGAAAAAGGGAAAAGAGGAGGAATTGAGGGAAGGAAAAGAAAGGAAGAAGGAAGGAAGGAAAAAAGGAAAACACTGACTCTAGATGCTACTTATGAAATCGGTAACATCTATGTATATGAAAAATCTCAAAAATATATTGAGGACTGGAGACAGCTCAGTTATTAAAGGTTAAATCACATACTTCTAAAGGACAAGAGTTTGAGTCCCAGCAACCATGCCATCACATCCCACTTCTGCAATTTCCCTTTTAGTCTAACACCCAAGAGATAGAGACAGGCAGATCTCTATGTTCTAGTCCAGCCAGGGCTACACAGTGAAACCGTATCTCAAAATTGGGTGTGTAAGTGTAGGGATGCTGAATTTTCTAAGAGTTACAAAGTAGTAAAAATAGCATGATACATTTTACATAAACTTTTTTGCACACGTTCAGACTAACCCTTAGCACAAGATACATCCAGCAAAAAAGGAGACAATTTCTAGTCATTAAAGACAAAACCACAAATCACTAGCTGCCCGGGGTTAGGTGTGAGGGGTGTTGGGTGTGATTAGAAGGAAGGCAAGAAGGGAGCGAAGGCATGAGGAATGAGTGCTACTTCTTGATCTCAGCAGTGGTCACATCAATCTACACACGTAGCAAAAATGAGCCAGCATGGCCAGTGAGATCCCTCTTGATACTGGAGCTTCCTGCCAAACCCGATGACCTGAGTTCTTTTCCTAGGACTCCTGTAGGTTCTCCTCTGACCTACACGGGTGCACATACATACAAAACTTTAAAACCGTGAATGTAGTTTAGAATGTTTTTAAGTGCCTGAACTTCATATGTACATGGTAGCAATGCATGTTCAAGGTTTTGCCATTGCATTATTTTCTGGGGTAGTAAATACTGAGAGAAAGTGGTGAAAAAAGAAAAGGCATGACCTCTATCCTATCTTCGTGTGACTTCCTACATATTGTAGATCTGTATCTCAAAACAAAAGGCTTCATTTTTTAATGCTAGTCTTGGTTGTACTAAAGTATAAGTAGAAAAGTTGGAGCTGGAAAGATGTCTTAGAGGTTAAGAGCACTACCTGCTCCGCCACAAGTTCAGGTCCCCGCACTGGCAATTGCTCAGAACTCCAAATCCAGGGGGTTTTATGCTGTCACCTTCCCTCCAAGGGCAATGCACTCTCATGCTCAAATCCCTACACAGATATACATATATCTACATAGTTAAAAACAAAAATAAAGTATTTAAAGAAAAGTATAAAATCTTTTAGTATTATTTGATTATTTCTCAGTGTTATCTGTTCAATACTTAATATTTAAAGAACTATCACAGCAGTGAGCCACACAAATTGTAAATAGTATATAAGCCAAAACATTTGACCCTGATATCACATCAGAAAAATAACATGTGCAAGCTGAACATGGTGGCTTATGCCATGAATTATATCACAGAGACTGAGGCAGGAAGATTACGACAAATTCAGGATTAACTTCATAACCAGCCTCTGCTTCATAGTGAGACATTGACTCTAGAAAAACACACACACAGCAGTGTGGTACATATCCCAGAGAGAATAGATCTATTAGATACTTCACATAAAGGTAATTCTCAGAGAGATTTGGGAATACTTCGAGTATATGGGATAGATAATGTGTTGGAAGCTAACTCAAATTTTAAAAGAGTGTTACTGTTTACATGGCATAAAAAGGATGTTTATCCCTTGCTAGAAGTCAACAACAAGGAATACAAGCATGATGTAAGCTTCACTTAGTAATCAGGGGTAGGGTGGGAGGTAGTCATAGATTTGCCTATGCATGTGCACACAGAGGACAGAGTAGAACATTAGGTGTCAATTCAACTGAGATGTCTAGTCAGCCTGGTCGGATACTCATGTAATGACCTTCAAAATAAAAAAATAAAAAAAATTTAAGTCTCACCTGGAAACTTTATCCTCTCTCTCTCTCTCTCTCTCTCTCTCTCTCTCTCTCTCTCTCACTCACACACACACACACACACACACACACACACACACACACACACACTTAGTAGGGTCTCAAACTCAGAACTAATATGAAGTAGCAGGACTGGTTAATTCTTTGTTAGAAGTATTCTTGTGCAGTGGAAACGCTGAACAACATCCCCGGCTTCCACCCACTGGGTCAGAGCAGCAGGCACCACTCTAGGGTCACTGTAACCAAAAATGACCTAAGGAACTGGGTATGAAGTTCAAGAGAAGAATGACATCATAATTCATGTCACGCCCTAGGTTTGATACCAGCAATGAAAGGAAGGAAGGAAAGAAGAAGAAAGGAAGAGAGGGACGAAGGGAGGAGAGAGGGGGGATGGAGGAGGGATTCTTATATGGTTTTGGTCAGGCAGAAAGGAAAGAGAGTAGAAATGGCTTCTAGTTAAGAACAACTGGGAGACGTTTCATCTATGAACACTCGGGATTATTATAGGTGCTCCTTCACTTTAACCCTAGCCGTTCTAGAATGAATAAACACAATTCCAAAATGAAAAGATGAAGAATATGAATAAATCCAATGAAAAAGATGAGATAAGAAATAAAATAATAATCAAGACTGCAATTAAGAACTATTAAGATAAGGGTTGTGGAGACATTCATTATAATAAATATAAGTATAAAGAGGTTTGCTCATTTTAAATTGAATTTACTCTACTAACCAAAAGTGAACAAATGTTTACATAAATCACAGCATCCAGGTCTCCCTCTTCGGAGGATAAGTTCAGAAAGAAAAGAGGGCTTATGCTCCCACCCACATCCTCCAGTACAGCAGCCAGCGTCCTGCGGTATCCCATTCTCTCTCCATCTAATTGCACAAATAATGGTGACATTTCCAAGGTTAAACTTGACTGTCACTTTTTAATCATTTATTATTTTTCAACAACTTAACATGACGAAAAAGTACTAAATCAATTCTTCTCACTTTGATAGTAGCATATAAGATTTCCTTAGTAAAATAGAATTATTTTGTAACAGACCAGAACAAATGGTTTCCGTCTTCAAAAAACAAAAGTAAACAATAAGATCAAGCTAATTTAAAAGATCCTAGTCAGAGGAGAAAATTGTCAAGTTTCAGTTCACCTGCTTCATCATTAAAGTCTTATGTTCGAATAAAATATTAATGAATTTGTGTGTCTATGTTCCTCCTGACTTCTTTTATTACTGTGTTGTATTTTAAAAAGCTCAATTTTATATTTGGCCATAATTGTTTATTTAAAGCGGAAACAAATATTTTTATTTTAATATTTTTAATTTTAATTTTTCATTTATTTTGGCTTTTCTGAGACAAGGTCTCACTTTGTAGCTCTGGCTGTCCTGGAATTTGCTTATGTAGACCAGGCTGGCCTCTGCCTCCAGAGTACTGAGATCAATGGTGTGCACCATCATGACCAATAAATAAAATAAACCACAAAAGTAGTAAACTGGAAGTAAACAGATATCTCTCTCCACTTCAACTTTCTGTCTCACACCCTGAACTGAATCTTGTCACAAAAATTTGGGAAAGATTTACAAAACATCAATACCTAGACACACAGATGCACATGTGGACATTTATTTTGCCGTATAAAAACAATGTGCTTACTACTCTGAGTCATTGTTGCACTTAAGATATACAGGATGAGAAACTTCAGTTGCCTCTTAGAGAGCTAAACTTCATTCTTTGCAATATTATTTTACTATTACACGTGTGACTGCGCCCTAATGTATTAGCAGATCTCTACTGACACATGTGTAAGCTGCTTCCAGCTTTCTCCGTGTGACTTACTGAAAACATCTGTGCATATACTTTCTTGAGTGTTAGCTCCTGGAAGATAAAATTGCAACATTGGCATACCTGAGCCAACGGCATGTGCAAGTTAATTCTTGGAAGATATTACTAAGTCACCCCAGATGTGAGTTTGCCCCCATTGGTACTTCCATGAATAGTATGTCTCAATAACTTGTCTTGTACAACCTCACCTTGACAGACGTGCAAACAAAAGCAAGCACCCTTTCCTCTTCAGTTCCCCCATCACACACCTTGGTCGTGAGTCTGCTCATGTTATCCTTCCTACTGGAAATGTTTCCTTTGTTGAATAGTTAATATTTAAGTACTGAATATTTGAGGTATGAACCCTGGGCAATAAGGTACAACTTGGGCATTAACTATGGAATTTAGAACAACTGGACTTTTGTCACCCCATTGTAATGAACAGGAGGACTGTAAATTCTAACTTTCACACTCCGTGGTGTCTTGTTAGAATGGCTTGGTTGACACACACATAGACGCAGCCATTAAAGACTATTTTTTAGAAAATAAGTTGCTATTGGTTTTAGTAATAGTCATTGATTACCATTTTCATTCTCTTTTTTTCCTAAATATAGAATCGAAGAACCTTTTAGCACTTCCTCGCATCCTTTAAAATAACTTCAAGATATTTATCAGACCTTTGGCCAATACCTCCCCAAAACACAAATTTTCAAACCTCAGTAACAAAAGTTACCTAATGATTAGCAATGTAAAGATCAATCAGTCAATGACTTCTTACCTGAAACCAAGCACCAGACCTCTCTTAAAAGCTCTACAAAGAATCTAGAAGTGGAACACAGGCTGCAGCCGAGAAGGAATCTTTACAGTTTAGGCACAAGCACCAAGTGGTGGCTCCATGAGAAAGAATTTTCCCTCTGCAAACCAGCTGCAGACACAGTGGAGTTACACCCACCGCAAAGCTCTGCTGTGATGTATTAATTTACACCTACTGTGCCACTCAATTAGAAGCCAAAGGCCGGCTGAGCCTGGGCACATAACTTCCACTGGAACCTGATCGGATTTTGCACTTGCTAGTCAAAACTTTAAATCACAGTGCCTGAGGATTTGCAGCAGGACAAATGAAAGCCTGAGAATTTTTTTTATAGTATGGTTGGTTAGATGATGTGTGAGGCCAGAATGTCTACAACAGGCAGTGAGCTGGTCCCCTTGAAAACAGTAGGTAGACAGATAACAGAACAGCTGTGAATTACAGAAGTTATAAATGCCACAAGTTAAATGCTTCCACGCCAAGTTTTTCAAGTACAGTTGACATCACTAAATAAGACTTTATGGCTAAAATAAAACAGTGTATAATGATTATTCTTTCTCTAAAGCTGTATTTTCATGCTGTATGTGTTTTGTGGAAAGGAATCCTATTTGTCAGTATCAAAACAGCAAGCAATGATGACTTCTTTATTAGTAACTGAATGACTCATATTTGGGAAAAATATACTTGTAAGAGTAATACTAGTGACTGGAGAGATGGCTCCGAGGGTAAAAGCCTACACTGTTCTTGCAGAGTACTGGAGTTCAGTTTGCAGCACCACCTGTAATTCCCGCTTGAGGAGATCCAACACCCTCTTCTGTCCTGGTTGGATGCACACATATGTGGCATACACCCACAAGGATACACACACATACAGATAAAAATAAAAGACAATAGTAGTATTATCACTCAGACTTCATGGCTGCCATGCTACATCCCAGAGTTCTTCACTATAAACAGCACACAACGATCGATAGCTTCCAGAACATTAACAAGGCATGGAAGGACGTGTCCTACCAAACAATGATTACATTCCAAGCTGCTAGGAAAACTGAGGAAAGATATCGCAAGCTCAAAGCCTGCCTGAAATACAGAGTGAATCCAAGGCTAGCTTGAAGAACTTAGTAATACAATGTCTCAAAATAAAACAAATAGAAAATGGGAGAGGAGGGTTGGACATAAAATTCAATCCATAAAGTTCTTGCCTGGCATTCACAGGGCCCTGGGTTTGATCTTCCATACTGCTAAAAGCAGGGGGGAGGGATGACATGAGGACTGGGGATGACTCATCCAACAATAAGAAAGTCAACCGGTACATATCTCAGCATCCCCGCCCACTGCCGGGAACTTCAACAATGGTTATAGGCCATTGAAACATAGTTATTACTAGGGCGGGTTTAAGCAAACAATTCGGTACTGGCTTTCTATTCACCTCATTATTCTTGGTTCTCTTTGTCTCCAAATGCATTCAGGTTATTTTCCTATCCCGCCTCTTTCTGTGGTGGGAGCTTGTTCCCTTGTGGTAGCAGTGGCAGAAGGGCCTAGAGCACTCATCCTTAACTGTCCACTTCCAGCTATCAGCCTTTAACCACGGTCATGTCACCAGAAGCCAGGGCTTCCATGTCTTCCCTTGTGACCTCTCTGCTGACCTTCTCCATGCATGTGGACCCCCACAGACATTGCTGTTTTCTTACTAATCAATCGATGACCTTCTTAAAGCTTTACAAAATCCTAGTAGACCGTGTATTACCCATGCAGTGGGCAGTTTTGGATCTACTTCTTGTGTGATGTCATTTTGACACATCATGGAGCACGACCCACAGTATTTCCTGGCCTGCAGAATTTGTGACTAATTCTCCCACAATACATCCTTAAAACAAAAATTTATACTTACTTGGCAGGGGAGACACCATGATCAAGCAGGTGATTTTCCCAGGGCGTGGCTCACCCATTGCACTTGGGTGTGTTGAACCCTGCAATTTCCCCAAACACGGGAGACTCGACTGCAGAATTTGTGGTAGTGGGGGACTGCGTTCGCGCTCTCCCCTGGAATAAAAAAAAAAGAAATTATCTCGTTTCTGTTTTTTTAAGACCGTATTTTGTTTGGGGGCATTGTTTTAATTTTTATTGTTTTATTATAAATATTTATTTTAAATGTTTTCGTACCTCATATTTTGATCATGTTTTCCCCTCCCCCAATGCCTCCCAGATCCTCCCAACCTCCCTCCCTACTCCAACTTCATTCTCTCTCTTTCTCTCTCTCTCTCTCTCTCTCTCTCTCTCTCTCTCTCTCTCACACACACACACACACACACACACACACACACACAATCAGAACAAACAAAAAATTAGTAAAACTATGTATACCATAAACGTGCCTGGTGCCCAGAGAGGCCAGAAGGAGGGCAGCAGAACCTCCAGAACTGGAGTTACAGATGCTTGTGAGCCACAGGGAGAAAGCACTGGGTTCAGAAGCCAGGTCCTCCACAAGAACAGCAAGTGTTCTTTTGTCTTGTTGCTGCTACTGCTGCTCTTTGTTTTTAAAATAGTGCCTCACTAGTAGCTCTAGCTGATCTAAAACTCACTGTGTAGACCAGGCTGGCCTCAAGACCCATCTGCCTTCTGAGTGTCTGTGTTAAAGGCATGCACCACCAGCCGAGCAGCAAGTGCCCTCAACAGATGATCCCTCTCTCTGGCTGCAACTCCAAGCTCCTTTCTTCAATTGGGGAAAGACGTTTTAACTAGGTATAGAAGTCTAATCCTGTTCTCTCTCTACCTCCCTCAATGATGTTACCTTGTTGCAGTCTTACATGCAGTGGGTTTTGAAAAGAATCAGCCATCATTTTTTTGCTGTTGTTCTGGCTGATTTTCAGGTTTCTTCTTATCACTCATTTTGAGCAGCTGGACTATGGTGTGCCTTGGTGTCATTTTTTTCTTGTTTCCTGAGACTATGAGTTGTCAAGCTTCTTAGAGCCCTCCAACGGTTTTCATGAGACGGAGAAAATCCAGCCACTGTCATTAGATTTTTTTTTCACTCTTTCCTTCAAGGACTTAAATTGTAAGGAAAATAGTTTGTCTGAAGTTGTGCTGTAAGTGAACTGATCTCAGTAGCATGTTTTTCCTCTAAGTGTGCCCATGTGTCGTGTTGGACTATTTCTTTGTCTCCAGTTCACTGTTTTCTTCGGCAGAGTCTAGTCTGCCATTATCTCTCACACTGCACATTTTATTCCAAACATTATAGTTCTTTCTTCTACAGAAATCTGAGGATTTTCTGGACTGGGAAGAGGGCTCAGTGTGTTTGCATTTGTCATCAAGCCTAATGACCTGAGCTCAATCCCCAGAGCCCGAATGATGGAAAAGGAACTGAATTCTAAAAGTTGGTTGACATTCAAATATGCTCACCCACACATATACTTACATGCTTATACTCAGAAAGTAAATAAATTTCCTTCTCCAGGGTCTAGCCCAGACCCATCCTACCTGCCACCACCCACGGGTCCCATGTTCACAGCATCCAACTCCTCTACCCAGCCAGACCTCCCATTTCCTTTTCTGGGGTCCAGTCCAGATAGTGTCCCTACATACCTGTTCTCTAGCCCAACATGTCTAGCCTAGGTCCTATATCCAGTGCAATACCTTAGCCAGGCCTCCCCTGCCTGAATCCCAACTCATCTCTAGGCTTCTGCCAGGCTCCTCCCTACCTATTTCCCAACCTGCAAGTCCCTCCAATGCCACATCAATACTTGCCACCCAACCAGACCTACCCCCACACTGCAGGCTTGGACCAGAAGGCACATCCCATGTACCAGCTCAGCCCCCTCTGTCCACCTGACTGTATCCCACCCAAGCCATTTCCAACCTCTAGGCCCAGTCTTCAGATCCTTTCTTTCCCCAACCTATTCAGTCAATATCAGACTCAGAGCTAATAAAAGAACACATGCCCAGATCTTATCACAAAAATACCAACAATATGAAAGACCAAGCCAGTATCTTATCTCCAAAGTCGACCAGTCCTGTAGAATGTTTGCCAATGAGAAATACCTAGATGAGTCCCAGGACATAGAAAATAAAAGAAGAATCATAAGCTTCATCAAAAAATTCAAGGAGCTTGAAGAACATTCAAAGAAACAACTCAAGGAACTTGAGGAGGAAGAGCTTAAGGGGAACAAACAGCTGAGTGATAACCAAGAAAACACAAGCATAAAGCTGATGGAAATGGCAAACACAGTCCAGATTTGAGAAGAGCATTCAATAAAGAGATAGAAACATTGAAGAGGACTCAAGCTGAAATGAAGTTGGCATTGAAAACCCCAATAACTTAACTTGAAAATTCAAAGGAAAGCCTTACAAGTAGAAAGAATCAAGCAGAAGATAGAATGTCAGGGCTTGATTTTACAGTAGAAGATGTAGATGAAATTAGCAAGGGATATAAAAATTAAAACAAAAAAACAGGAAAGGAATATTCAGGAAATGTGGATTACCATGCAAAAAGACCAAACCTTCAAATTGTAGGCACAGATGAGGAAGAGGACTCCCAACTCACTACCATGGACTAGATTAAATGTAGTTGGTTGTATTACTCTTTAGTCTTTGGTCCTTTGCCCTTTAGGGGGGGCGCTCCACCTAGCTCCCAAATAATCACACCAGAGGCTTTTTCTTACTTCTAACTTCCAAGCCTTATCTTGACTTCACCTCCTTTTCTCATTACTCAATCCTCTTTCCAAATTTCTCCACCTATTTATTCTCTCTGCCTGCCAGCCCCAACTATCCTTTCTTCTGCATAGCTATTGGCCATTCAGCTCTTTATTAGACCAATTAGGTGTTTTAGATAGGCAAAGTAACACAGAGTTTAGCAAATGAGACATAAAAGAATGAAACACATCTTTGCATCATTAAACAAATTTTCCATAGCAAAAATAAATGTAACACATCTTCAGCTAATATCTTACAACAAGATCATAGTAAAACTTTCCTAAACTAAGGAAAGAAACACCTATATAGATACAAAGAAGCACACAGAACACCAAATAGACAAGATCAAAAAAGAAAATCTCCACAGCATATCATAAATACACAGTAAGTATGCATGACAAAGAAAGTGTATTGAAAAGTAGAAGAGAAAAAAAAACATAAAGTCCCATATAAAGGAAAACCCATCAAAATAATTGGCGACTTCTCATGGAAACTTTGAAAGCCAGAAGAGCCTGAAGCAATGCATTTCAAGTCCTAGAAGACTATAATGACTAGCCTAGACTAATATATCCAGCAAAACTATCAGCCATAATTGAAGAAGAAAGAAAAAATTTCATAGTATAAGCAGCCTGAGAAATGGATAACCAAACCAAACTTTAGAAAACACAAGAAGCACTATTTATAGCTGAAAAGAGAAATGAGCATGGCAGAGAGACTGTGGAAAGAGATACACAACCATCCTTATTAAAACACAAAGTACCACTAGAACACAAATAACAACAAAAATCAACAGAATAGTGACCACAATTAATACCCACATTTCAATAATAGCTTTAGACAGCAATGACCTCAATTCTTCCTTCAAAAGACACAGGCTAAATAAGTGAGTCAAGAGTCCAAATTCATCTATCTGTTGTCTATAAGAAATGCATCTTAGTTTTAAAGACAGGCACCACCTTAGAGTAAAAGGATGGGCAAAAGTTCTCCCAACAAATGTGACCAGGAAGCAAGCAGGCATAGCTATCCTAATATCTGACTAAATAGACTTCCACTAAAACTAATCAGAAAAGAGAGAGGGACAATTCATTCTAATCAGAGGAGTTAGCTAAGGAGTCATTACTATCCTAAACATATATCCATCAAACTTAGGGGTGCTATGTTTTATCTAAAAATATACTGCTGAATTTAAAGACACAAATTAATATCATTCCATCAATATTAGGTGATTTAAATCCCCACTTTCTCCAATATACAGATCTTCTGGACAAAAAATAAACAGAGAAACATCAGAATTAATTGACATCATACATCAAATGGATCTAACAAATATCTACAGAATATTCCCACTCAAACATCAAAACAAACAAACAAACAAAAATCCCACAATCTCAAACTGGGCAGTGGTGGCACACACCTGTAATCCCAGCAGTTGGGAGGTAAAGGCAGGTGGATCTCTGTGAGTTCGAGGCCAGCCTGGTCTACAGAGCTAGTCCAGGACAGGCTCCAAAGCTACAGAGAAACCCTGTCTCGAAAAACAAATAAACAAACAAACAAAAATCCCACAATCTACTTAATAGTACAAGGAAGGTTTTCTAAATTAGGCCACATTATGTGACACAAAACAAATTTTTGCAGATTCAGAAGGATAGAAATCCTTGTATCCCATCTGACCATGATGCAATAAAACAATTGATAACAAAAAAATCTCTAGTAAATGCACAAACCTATGGAGATTAAACTACTCATCACTGACTGATGATGGGGTCAGAGAAGAAACCAAGAAAAAATAATAAAAACTTTCAGAAACTAAGTGAAAATGAAAACACAACAAAATAAAACCTCTGGTACACATTGGGAGCATTCTTATGAGGGAAATTTATAGTTCTAATTGCCTACATTAAACAATCAGGAAGAAAACGAATAAATGGCCAAATGATACAATTCAAAAATTTGGAAACACAAGGACAAACCAAGTCCAAACCTAGTCGAAGGCCAGAAATAATAAAAATCAGAGCAGAAATCAATAAAATAGAAACAATGAAAACAATATGAAGAATCAATGAATCTAAAAGCTGCTTTTTTGTTGAGATGATAAACAAGACTGACAGACTCTTAGCCCAACTAACCAAAAGTAAGAAAGAAAGGATTCAAACTACCAGAATCAGAAATGAAGAGAGAAACATTACAACAAACACTGAAGAAATTCAGAATAATATAAGGAAATACTCTTAAAATCCATACCCCATTAAGCTGGAAAACCTAAAGGAAATGGATGAATTTATAGATTTAGCCAAACCTTCAAACTTAAACAAAAAAGCAGCAACCTAAACAGACCCATAGCAAATAAGACTGAAATGGTAATAAATATCCTTCCAGTTAAAAACAGTCCAGGGCCAGATGGGTTCGCAGGAAAATTTTACCAGACTTTCACAGAAAATCTATAGTCAATCCTTCTCCTTAAACTATTCAAAAGAAAAAGGAGGAGGAGGAGTGGGGGAGGGGGAGGAGAAGGAAGTAGAGAAGAAGAAACAAAGAGAAGATCCCAAACTCCTTTCATGAAGCCAGTATTATTAGTCCAATACCAACACCAGTTAAAGACACAGCAAAAAGGAAAAACTACAGCCAAATATCCTTTGTGGTGGGTATTGTGTTCCCTGAAATATTGTGTGTTCCCCGAAATAAACTTATCTGGGGTCAGAGAACAGACAGCCACTAGAACAAAGCCAAAAATGGTGGCTAGAAAATGGGTCAGAGCAAGCCACGACAGAAGTTGGGCGGTGGTAGCACACGCCTTTAATCCCAGTACTTGGGAGGCAGAGCCAGGTGGATCTGTGTATTCAAGGCCACTTTAGAAACAGCTAAGCATGGTGACCCCGAGCCTTTAGTCCCAGCAACCCAACCTTTAATCCCAGGGAGTGGAGGCAGAAAGAGAAAGGTATATAAAGCTGAGAACCAGGAACTAAAGGAGGAGTAAAGCATGTAGTTAATTAAGCATTTGGTTGGTTAAGCGTTCAGGCTTTGGAGCAACACAGTTCAGCTGAGAACCATTAGGATGAGGACTCAGAAGTTTCCAGCCTGAGGAAACAGGATCACCTGAGAAACTAGCAAGGTGAGATAGTTGTGCTTGTTCTGCTTCTCTGATCTTCTAGCATTCACCCCAATAACAGGCCTCGGGTTTGATTTCATTAACAAGTACTTTTAAGATTCCTACTACAATCCCTGGTGAGCATAGAATCAAAATTACTTAATAAAATACTTTCAAACAAAATACAGATATACACTGGAAAAGATTATCCACATTACCAAGTTACCTTTATCCCTGAAATGCAAGGATGGTTCAAGATATGTGAGTTAACAAATGTAATAAACTTCATTAATGTACTTAAAGACAAAAGTCACATAATCATCTCAACAGATTCAGAAAAGGTTTTGACAAAATCCAACATGTCTTCATAATAAAAGTCCTCGATATATGGCCAGAGTGATAAGAGCTATATATGAGAAACCCTTAGCCAACATCATCCTAAGTGGAGGAAAGTTTTTAGCAATATTACTGAAGTCAGGAATGATACAGGGTCATTCACTATCCATAGTCTCTTTCAACATTGTACTCAAAGTACTAGGGGGAACAATAAGGCAAGAGGTAGAAAATAAAGGAACAGATATGGGGAGAGGAGTAAAACTATTCCTATTTGCAGATGACATCATACTATACTTAAGAGATCCCAAAAAATCTACCAGAAAACTTCTAGAAATGATAAACAAATTCAGCCCTATGGCAAAACACAGAATCAACTTGCACAAATCAATAGCTTTTCTATCCACCAACAACAAACACACAGAGGAGATCATGGCACATTTCCATTCACAACAGCCTCAATAACAACAACAATAATAATAACCAATAATCTAGGAACAAACATATCCAAGAAAGTGAAAACTTCAGTCTTAAGAAGGAAGCAATAGAGAAAGACAATAGAAAAATGGAAAGATGCCTATCTTAATCTCTTGTATAATATTATCAGGACCAGCCTTAATATTATCCACTCCAAGGGCTCAGGAGAGAGAACTACTAACGGTGAGTACTATTATCATAAAATAGAATCTTAGCACACTGAGCTCTATAGTCCACTTGCTTTAATTCTTTTGGCATAACATCCTATATACATAGCTTCAGTTTTGTTCTTGTGTCTAGCTCCTTTCTTGCCTGATTTCCCTATCTATTACTCCCTCTAAGTTCTACCTTAATTTTCTCATCTAATTTCTGCCTCAACTAGGTCCTTTTTATCCTGTTCTTACCCAGCTAGTACTTCCCCATCTGGCTCTTCCTCATCTTCCACCTCATTCCTCTAGTACTCTCTTCTGGCCCTTCAATCTAGTTCTTCCCCATCTCAGTTTGTTCCTCTCAAGTTCTTACCCATATAGTTCTCCCATTCTCTTTTCTCTTTTCCATCCTTCAGTGCCCTTGAAGTCCTGGAATATATATACTTACAAGCAGTATTCCCTTAGCAGTGCAAAGCCAGGCTTCCAGGGTCAAACGGAGGGGTGATAAGAATCACATAGAGGGGCAATAACCATTAATTATCATTTGCAACCCCAAAGGGAAGTGACCAATGGTGAGTGAATTAACTAAAGGCTGAATTCAGGTAATATCTAAGAAGAGGGATCTTAATGTGCTCAACTATAATCTTAAACGTGATTGGTAGAAAATGTTAAGAATCTGTAAGTTGCTAGGTCAATGTGAGAAAATAAAACTGCCATCTTTTTTCCTGTGGCTCCTATCTGTCCAAGCTATCTGCCATTTATCTGTAGGGTGGGAGAAAGTGTGCTCAGTCGCTAGGCAACATGTGTACAGCTAGATGCCTCTGGTGATAGTTAAAGGGAGATCTGGAACTAGAGGGAAGATTTGGGAAGGAAGAAGTGAAGCTTAATTGGCACATCCACCAGGCCTTCTCAAACAGGTAGCCTGGATGCTTAAGTCTGTTCTTAGAGAGTACAGAGGTATCTCTGATAAAGTACTTTCCTCTGTCTGGGGATGATCCTGGTCAGATGCTGCCAATAATGATAATTACAGGGAGGCTTGAACTGGGGTTCTGGCTGAGCATAGCTGTCAGTGCAGAAGGTTATCTAAATATTCCTAGAAGTGGTTAGGTAAGGAGTTAGAGATCTATAAATTTAGTAAGGTTATAAGAAAGGAGGGTCTGAGCTAAATTGTGTAAAGCTATTACTTAAGGTCCACCTGACCTAGGTGGTGTCTCCTTGTGGAATTTATCTTGAATTAGGAGACTTTCATGTGGACTGTTATTACTGCTAGTCCTTGAAAGTGGCTAAGGGAGATATCTGATTCCAGAGGAGGCCTTTCCTGAGGCTGTTCTCCAAATACCTGGAATGTGTATGTCCAGAAAGTGATCAGTCCACACTGTTAGCCCTTCTCAGGGAAAAGTCAATTGGGAAAACTATGAAAGCACACGTGATTTTCATAACAGAAGACAGCTGATATATAACAAGCCAAGTAACACCAAAAACTCCTTGGAATTTGGCTTCCTCTGGAGGAAGTCCTTGATCTCTCCAGGTAGTGACTTTGCCATAACCAGTTCTTATGATATATTCCTGCAGCCTACAGCATTAATCACTACTCTATTTCTGTGAAGAGACACCATGGCCAACGCAACTCTTATTTTTAAAAAAGCATTTCGTTGGGAGCCCGATTACAGTTTCAGAGGATGAGTTCAAGATCATCATGGTGTGAAGCAAGCTGGCATGGCACTGGAAGAGTAACTAATAGCTGTACATCCTGATCTTCAGGCAGAGAGAGACTGGGCCTGGCATGGGCTTCTGAAACCGCAAAGCTGACTGTTTGGCACTAGACAGTCAACTGGTACAGTCTTCCATGGGGAAGGTCACCTTTCCTATTCCTAGCTTTCCTCATGGACTTTGCTGCTAACATGGCAGTTTCACAAGTCAACTCAGTGCAAAGCATGGCATGGTGACACAGAGCTGCAGTGCCAGCACTGGGGAGGCAGAGGCAGGAGAATCACCTCCTGAAAACCCAAAATCCAGCACTGTCTACACAGCAAGCATGAGGCAGTTTGAGATCTATGTAATGAGAACTTACCAAGGCCCTCCCTTCACAGTAGGCCTGCGTTAGGTTCTTTCCCAAGGGTTGAAATTACAGACACAAGTCATTACACCCAGATATGGTACGTAGCCAGGTTGATCTCAAACTCAAAGTCCTCCTTGTAGCAGGAATATTAAAGGTACTTATTAATTAAATCAAACGTGAGGCCAGTTACTAGGGTAAATGCTGGAAGATCAGAGAAACAGAACAGGTCACAGCTACCTCACCTGGCCAGTTCCTCAGCTGTTTCTGTTTTCTCAGACTGGAAGCTTCTGAGTCCTCATCCAGAATGAATCTCAGCTGAACTGCTGCTCAAAGCCTAAAAGCTTAACCAGCCAAATGCTTCTAGTTTCTCGTCTTCACGCCTTATATATCTTTCTGCTTCTGCTATCACTCCCTGGGATTAAAGGCTCACTTTCTGGAATTAAAGGCATGAGTCACCATGCTTGGCTGTATCCTTAAACAGTTGGATTTCTGCCTCTGGAATGCTAGGATTAAAGGCATGTACTACCACTGCCTATCCTCTATGTTTAATATTGTGGCTGTTCTGTCTCTGATTCCAGATAAGTTTATTAGGGTGCACAATATTTTGGGGAATACAATACCACCACAACTCCTGTTCCTTTTGTCTCAGTCTCTCGGATATCCCCAAACCACACACACTCACACAGCTTACCACCACCATCACCACGTATCAACACCTCCAATCCCACGCTGGAACAACCCTAGACGAGAATGGATATCATCAAAACAGTAGAAATGTAATTAACACAACTATATATAACCAGTGTTGCTATGGGGCCCAGGCTGACTTTGAACTTGAAATGATCCTTTTGCATCAGCCTCGGGAGTGCTGGGATTGGAGGTATGTGTCAAAGCTATTCAATGGGGAAAAACAATCTCTTCAATAAATAGTTATAAGATGGTTAGGTATTGACATAGAGGGGAGTGAAGTTCAGTTACAGAAGACTGTGATTCTAGCTTACTTGGGAGGCTGAAGCAGACGATAATCAGAGACCACCAACATCATGGAACAGGTAAGAGCCTGTGTCCAAAAAAAAAAGCCCCATCACTACAAAAAAGTGAAAACAAACAACCAAACAAAAACCCAGCACTGGGTATGTGGTACTTATTCCAAGTATTTATACTGTTGGTTGATATAAGTATTATAGATTTAGATTAGATCGGTGATTTTCATGACGCAGTGTTCTTTTCTCCTAAGTATGGAGTTTTAGCCTCATCCTTGGATTGATTTTTTTTTAATTTTTATTAAATTTGTTATTTACTGAAAGAAAGAGGTGTGGGAGAGAACATGTATCACAACATGCAAGTGGAGACCAAAAGACTGCTTGAGGGAGTCAACTCTCTTCCTTCACCATGTGGGTTCTAGGAACTAAGCTCAGGTCATGAGGGTTGGCAGCAAATGCCTCTGTCTACAAAGATGTCTCTTTAGCTCTGCAACTTATGTAAACTTTAATATTTTTCTACTTTCTTCAACAGAAAAATATTCAGAGACTAGCTCTCATTTTTTCAGAACACAAAGAAGTTATCATTTTAGAACCAGGTGTAGTGTCCCACACCCTTAGTCCCCACACTCAGGAGACAGAGGCAGATGGGTCTCTGAGTTTGAGGCCAGCCTGGTCTACACAGCGAGTTCCAGATCAGCCAGGTCTACAGTGAGAATGACTGTCTCAAAAGCAAATGAAAAGAAAAGTTATTATTTTGCAGAATTCGTGATTCTTGGCTTCAAGCCACAGAAATTGACTCTGATTGATGTTAACAGAAGCTTATCTGCAAAGTGATAGGCCTGAGTAGAGGTCAGAGTCAGGCTTTTAAAACAGGGAAAAAGGGATGCCAGAGGTGGTGGCACACACGTGTCACCTTAGCACCGGGAACATGGAAAAAGGAAGACCAGAGTTCAGAGTCATCCTTAGCTACGTAAGCATCACTAGAGCAGACTGGTCTACAGAAGACCCTGTGTCAAAGAAAGCAAACACTGGCTGCCCCAGGCTTGCCTCACTGCTTGTACCAGATGAGACTAGTGTCACCCAGCACTGTCTCCTTATCCCACTCAGGCTCAGGCCAGAGATATAAAACTTGGTATGGACAGCTCTGCCCTGACACTTCAAGGTGTAAACTTTTAGTGATGCTGTACCCTTGAGAGTGGGGTCAAAGGGAAAAGCAATGATTATGAACGGAGCTGCAGAAGTCCCAAATTAAGAAAAGATAGTGTGACTATTCCTGATATCACAAATGAAGAGCCTAGGGCTGGCACAACACTGCTACTGATGTGGCATGCTCTACTGCAAGGAGTGCTTTGAAAGGACCAGTAATGTAGCTGGAGTTATCTCCAGTCCCCCACCCCACCCCACCCCACCCCGGCCCAGCCCGGCAGCTGCTCAGACCCAAATAAACACATAGATGCTTATATTATTTAAACTGTTTGGCCTAGTGGCTCAGGCTTCTTGCTAGCTAGATCTTACACTTAAATTAGACACCAAGAAAGTGATGAAGGAAAGGGAGGAGCAGAGGGATAAGGCACACCAGGAAGTTATAGAGCTCTCTAAGGTCATTTGGAGGTCAATTGAGGAAACTTGAATATAAACTATACATTTGAGCCCATTGTTATAGTAATGCTAAGTGATTGAAAAGACAGTGTTGAGATTTTGTAGGAGAATGTTCTTACTTTTCCAAGATACATGCTAGGACAGGGGAGAATAAATGTTCATGACAACATTTATTCTAATGTTCAGGACAACAGTAACAACACACTCTTGATTGAGACATTAACGAAACCATTAGTAATCAAGAAGAAAATGGTTGTGTTCTAAATATTCTGGGTGTAAATTTCTGGCAACCAAAATGGACATTATAATATCCTTAGACTTTTGATCATACTGTTGTCCAGAGAATATGTTTTATGTAAGGTGACCTTTTTAAAAAACTTGCTTTCTCAAAGTGAAATAATTTTAAAATGACTTCTTTGTAGTATAAGTCGTAGCAAATAAATACCAACCTAGTGCACAAATCTGAAAGTATGCGGAGCAACATTCCAATTTCTTATTGGTCTCTTCCTTGTTAGTCAAGTACTTTGTGCGATTAAATCCAGTAATAAGTCAGACAAGTGAAGTAACTTGCTTTCTTCAGACTGTGGTTTTCAATCATCCAAATGAGGATTGGGAGGAACAAACAAAATCTAAAGAGTCAGCAGTGCACCTTCAAACTAAATTAAGAAATTTCAAGACACTTTCTGACATTGTGGACTGGGCTATACACTAAATATTTATCTATTGCCTTGTGGCCAAAATGCATGAAAGAGTCAAGAGTAATCAGAAGGAGGCAACACTTTGTCAGGCACAGTGGGTGGCACTATCCTGTAATACCAGCACTTGGGAAACCGAGACAAGATGATCAGGAGTTCATGGCCAGTTTCTGCCACACAGCAAGTTCAAGGCCATCTAGGCTCCTTGAGAAAATTTCCAAAATAAAGTAAATAATCAACCAAAAATTAAAACACGACATGTTATGATGGTACAAGGCAGATCTTAGTGACTGTGAGGCCAGCCTGGCCTACATGGGAAGTTGCAGGTTAGTCAGGGCTACATAATGAGATTCTGTCTCAAACCATAAAAAGAAAGAAACAAACATGGACACGGACAAACTTTACCTACTACTATCTTTTCTAGGTTTGGTGAAACTCTCTGGACTCCTTTCCATTCTACACAAAATAATGACTTCATGTCACCCTTCTATAGGTGCACAAGTTACTGATTCACTCTAACATCCTGCCACCAAATAATAGGGGAAGTGGAAAGAGCTGAGCTGCAGTGCCTAGAGTTCACAAATTAGACTCTCTGGAAGGGCATTTCTCCTGGGGACCCTGCCTTCTCTGATTGAAACCTATTCAGTAAGACCATTTGTTCCTGACCTCCTGCCCTTTGACACTGATCTGTCCTAAAGAGGATGCCAATATATTGTGTGTCAAGTTTATTTTGGAAAGCCATAGCACAGGGTCCCCATTTCTATATTGTACACAATGCCTTATGTCAAAGTTTGATAAACATGAAATCACATTCTCGAGGATTAAAAAACAAGTGTCAGTCAGTCAAAAACAGCTGACCACTGTGAGCATCTCACTGGCTGACCTTGAACTCCTCCATGACTCTGAGGTCACTAATATGTCATTAGAAAAAGATTTTCTGATACATCCATGCATGAGATGCTTACTTCTTTGATTATGATCTTGACATTAGAAACAATTTCAAATTATCCATCTTCAAACAACTACCTTGTGAATTAAAATACATATCTGTAAAACGTTTAACTGCAACGAACTAATAATTTTCATGTCTTGAAATTGATGTTAGTAGAAATTAAACATGCCTATTGATTGAGACAAAGAGCCTGATTTCAATGCAACCTAATACTTAGCAAAAGCTAAGAAATAAAGAAACAAAGATAAGAAGAAATAAGATAAGAAATACGAGAAACAAAGAAACATTTTATTTACCACACATTCCATTTCTACCTCCATTACATATTTTGTTATATATATTTGCAGAAAGTAATATGTAAGTATCTTATTACATTATAACTGTACAACACTTGAATACTGCATTTATTTATATAATACGATGCCCAAGGATATTAATACTATTCAAAAACTTTCCTGGCCAGGTTTTAGAATTAAACATAGCCCAAGATGGGCTTATTCTGTCTACAAAGAAGAAAATGTCATGTACAATTCTTAATTCTTTCATAGAAATATAGAATTGTGTTTACTGGTTTTTGTTTTTAATGGTTGATTGGTTTTATGCTCCTGTGAGTACGCAGGGAGAAGATATAAATTAATTTGTGTTTTCCAAGTAACAAAGTTATGAGCAACCAGGGATATTTTAGATGAATGTCACAGATCCAATGTGAACATTCAATTAAGACTGAAGTCAGGTTCTCTTGGTATTTTTCATCCTGTGAAAATTAGCATCCAGCTTAAAATCCTCCTAGATACACAAAATGGATATAAAATATTTTTAAGTTCTGCTTATAGTTTAAAGGAAAGTACTCTCTACTGAGTGTTCTGCAGAAGCCCAGGGGCATAGATGTGAGTTCTGTTTCTAAATAGTTGCTTAGTTTGTTTTTTCAAAGATTTTCAACCACGAGAGCTTCAGCACCAGGTCCTCCACCTCCCTGAGGCTGAAAAACTGAGCAGCATCCTCATTTAGCAACTGCAGATCTTTACGCCAGGACACTCAGTATCTATGTACATTTCCTTACTTGTGTTTGCTGAGACTTAAGATGTCCCCTGGATTAAAGCCCAGCCCTTAAACCTTGTGCTCAGCAGTGCTAGCCAGCCTCACACCCAGTTGCAAGGGCACTATGTGACAGATCTATTGTTCTGCAGTAGCAGGACATTGTCCCGGTACATGAACACATGCAAACTACTCAGGAAGGCCTTTGAATATTTAAGGCAGGACACTAGTGACTCATCCCAGTGGGAACCACAGAAAAGGGAAACCTGATTAAATTTAATGTCATTGTCACTTTTTTTTCCATTGGGAAGAATTATATAGGTAGCCATAGCTACCACACTGTTCAGACAGCATGACCACAATATTCCCCCTCTGAGGTTGGCGTCAGGACTGAATTATTCACTCGAAGAATGTGATTCATTGCTGGATGTGGTTCTTACAAGATTAAAAGAGTCATCAATACATGAAATGCATGCATACACTTCAGGAGCAAAAGTTAAGCCAGCCACTAATCAGGCTTCGGAGAAAAAAAAAAAAACAGTGTTTAAATTACTAGTTTATTTTAGCATAATTCAGGCTGTGAACAAGATTTCTTTCTCCCTTTGTTTTTATTTTTTTTTTTAATCAATCTAAAAAAAAACTTGAAATCGAAAGAGTTTTAGAATAAATTACTGGAAAAGCTTAGGTCAAAATCTTCTTACTCTATTCCCTTTAAAAGGAGGTAATAATTTAATGTTGAATTACACTTTTCCATGGTGTGCAAGCATCTCTGGGGATACTTTCTAATTAATATAGATTTTCAGGAACAACTAAGCATGAGGTAACTTGACACTCACTGTCTGTTGGGCTTTACTAAAATGGAACTCTCTTACAACTCTAAACTTATAACTCCTTTTCATTTAGTTAAATCGTGTGTGTGTGTGTGTGTGTGTGTGTGTGTGTGTGTGTGTGTGTGTGTTTTAAAAAAGATTGCAAAAAAAAAAAAAAGACTTCAGAAAATTTCCACCTGGTCATCATCTCATCCAGACAGCATGCCATTCTTTAGCCATGTGCACTGAAGTTCTTAGATATCATGGGACTTTGGAGTTTTTGAGTTGTTTGTTTTTTACAAATATTACTTCCTCTTTTTTAAAAAATGCCATAAGTAATGTGCATAGGATGCTACCCCCTGTCCTCCAAGAAACTAGTTTATGGCTTTAGAGCAACTCAGGGAACTGGAGAAGCTGAGCTAGTGACTGAAGGCCTCATCCCTTGAATGTCCCTTGCTGGAGTATGCACTGTCAAAGGGACACAAGCTCATCCATGTTAATCGTAGACATAAGTCCACAACAGCACCCACTGTCAAAACAGCTCCCTGTCCAAAGTCTCGGGAGATGGGCTGGCCACTGGAATTTGAACTGCCACCTCATTCTGGTCTCCCTCATCAGGGCTAGAGATGGCTCCCTGAAGGAGCTCCTGGGAGAAACTACTGTGCCTTCCACCTGTCCCACAGATCTACAGAGAGCTTCCTTCTGCACACTGTACCCTTGAGCAGCTTGAAACCAAGTCACTGTGCTACAAAGATCCTAGTAAGGCAATTCTCCTTTATGGTCGCCTTGAAAAAAAAAAAGTACATGAGCTTCTTTGTTCATTTTTATCTGCGTAATAGTAGTCTCTCTCTCTCTCTCTCTCTCTCTCTCTCTCTCTCTCTCTCTCTCTCTCTGTCACACACACACACACACACACACACACACACTCACACACATGCACACGCACATGCACACAGAGGAAGAGAGAGAGAGAGAGAGAGAGAGAGAGAGAGAGAGAGAGAGAGAGAAACAGAGACAGAGAGATGGACAGAGAAAGAGACAGACACACAGACAGAAGGAGTGTGTCATGGTGGCTCACGCCTGCCTTGGGAGGATAAATCAGAAAGATACATGTGAATTTTAGGGCTGTCTAGGAATCATAGCAAGTTCCAAATCAGTCAGAGCCATAAATTAAGGCTATCTCAATATATATATATATGGGCTTGAGGGATGGCTTAGCGGTTAGCAGCACTTGTTGCTCCTGCAGAGAACCTAAGTTCATTTCCCCAGCACTCCACGGCAGTTCACAGCCATTTCTAACTCCAGTTCTAGGGTATCTGACACCCTCTTCTGGCCTCTATGGGAACCAAGCACACCATAGTACACAGACAAACATAGCCAAAACACCCATATACAAAAAGGTAAAATATTTTTAATGAAAATTAAATATAATAACTAAATTTCAAAAGAACCTAATTTTCACTCCAAACTACATTATCTTCTGGTAACATTTAATTTGACTCCTAGGTTGGAGATATAACTCAGTTTGTGGAGTGCTGGCCTAGTAGAAAAAAGTTCTGGGTTCTGCCCCCCACCCTCGGCTCAGCAGAGACCGGGCTTGGTGGTACACACCTGTAAGCAAAGACCTACTCAGGAGGTGTTGACAGGAGTGTCTGAAGTTCAAGGTCATCCTTGGCTACATAGGGTGTCTGAGGCCAGCCAGGGCAACAGCCTGTCTCAGGGTAAGGAGTGGGGAGTTACTGAGAGATCTGAGATGAAATCCTGTCTAAATTTTCCAAATCGGCTAATGCTAAATGTGCACATCATAATTTCTCACTTCAAATAACTTCCATGCACAGATAGTACATGCTAATCATTTAAAGCAGATGTCCAGGGAGGTGCCACCTTTTGAGAGTTGAGCTGATAACCATGGGATTCACAAGCAGATAACTGTAAGCTGAGGGAGCTTCAGAGATGTGGCTCGGCCCCTGAATGCCAAGGGATATTTTCCTCGGTGAAATGTTGAACAATGTGCCTCCAACAAGAAACAGACAATGGCTTTCCTGAGGCTTGCGGTGTGGTCACGGTGATGATCTCGTCCTTTCTTCTTAATGTGATCCCATACCAGACACATGACAATGGTCATTCACAAAAACTACAGTACGGGGAAGTTGGAGATGCCTCTTCTGCAATGCTTCTTTCTTCCATCTGCAGCTGGGGGTTTACAGCTGGTGGCTTTTTCTTTTTTCAGTTACCTGAATAGATTTCCGCTTCCTAACTGTACCAGCCAGCTTTCAATTGCGGCACAAGGAGCAGTCAGAATATTTTAGTGTCTTTGGGCTTCTATGGTACCTTTCTCCTTTGAAACGGCTTGAAAGCTGGTTTTGTTATTTTCTTATTGAAGCCCTTAATTGCTTTCCTTAAGATAGAGCTGAGACTCACATGATATATATAGTAGTGAGTAAAATAGTTAGAAATAAAAATAACTGATTTTTTTTGGTTTTGTTTTGTTTTGTTTTTTTCGAAACAGTTTCTCTGTAGCTTTGGAGGCTGTCCTGGAACTCGCTTTGTAGACCAGGCTGGCCTCGAACTCACAGAGATCCACCTGCCTATGCCTCCCAAGTGCTGGGATTACAGGCGTATACCACCACCGCCTGGAAAATTATTATTATTATTATTGGTTTTCTTTCTTTTTTCTTTTTTTTTTTTTTTTTTTTTTTTTTTTTGAGCTGAGGACCAAACCCAGGGCCTTGCACTTGCTAGGCAAGCGCTCTACCACTGAGCTAAATCCCCAACCCAATAACTGAATTTTTTAAACAGGTCTGTGTTTAAAGAATGCTTCTTTCCAAATTGGCTACCAACACCTGTAACTCCAGTACTTGGCAGGTGGGGGATCCGGAGTTCAAGACCAGCCCCAGCTACATGAGACGCCTCTCAAAAGGAAAAAACTTATAAAATGGAATTACTAGCTAAAGGTAGTTTCTAGATATTGCAGCTGTAAATGTCTATTACATTTACAAAGAAATTAGAAAAGATGTGGCATAAAATAGCTAGAACTGGGCTCCCTGCTTCCAGGTCAGTACCAGGATTGTTCAAAACTAGACATTAGGGCTGGAGAGATGGCTCAAAGGTTAAGAGCACTAGCTGCTCTTCCAGAGGTCCTGAGTTCAATTCCTTGCAACCACATGGTGGCTCACAACCATCTGTAATGAGATCTGGTGCCCTCTTCTGGCCTGTAGGTATACATGCAGGCAGAACAGTGTACATAAATAATAGATGATAGATAGATAGATAGATAGGTCTTTAAAAAAACTAGACATTAAAACACCATGAACTTGAGCATTTTTAATAAATCTATAACCTGTATGTTTATAATATCAATCATAACCAATAATGAAGACTTTACTACATGCTGGGCACTGTACATAATACTATACATCATTTTAATTATTTCCTTATTATAACTATGAGGTTTTTGTAAACATGCATACCATACAGATAAAGTTGGCTACACAGACTACTTAACATCTAAGGCAATCAAATAAGATTTGAAATCACATCCTCTTTACTTAAACCATCTTGCTCTTGTGTGCTATATTGTACAGCCTTCCCATATTTATATCCTCAACAGAACAAGCATGTACTGTGGGTGTGTTTATATACTACAATTCAAATGTCCTTTGGATAGTATCTCCTGACATTTCTTCATATTGACTTTGATTTTTCTTGACAATCAATACTTACTAGATAGGTGATGTTGGGTAGTAATAGGTTTTCTGTGCCTCAGTGACAGGTTTCTCCACCAATGCAGTAAGCTAGATGAAGCCGAATTGAAAAAGTATAACAACAGGTTTATTTAAGCAAAGCAACTCTCAGATGGGTTCTCCAGTCGCAGAGATCAAGGTTGGAGAAGCCACATGCCCAAACTAAAGCAGGGAGATTATATAACCTGTAGGCAAGGGGTGATGATGTGTTTGCCACTAGCTGGGTTTGTGCCCAAGCATGGTCAAGAGCTAGAATGCTTAGGCAAAGACTTGGGCTGCTGGTGGCAACAGGGGAGGAAAGTGTAATGGTTGCAAGGAATGCGGAACTGGGCTTTTTGGTGCCTTTTCTTTATTGGAGATTCTCTGAGAGGGGGAGAAGAAGAAAGGGAGAGAGGAGGGAGGGAGGAAAGGAGGGAGAGAGAGAGAGAGAGAGAGAGAGAGAGAGAGAGAGAGAGAGAGAGAGAGAGAGAGAAGCATGGGGTTTTCTGGATCTTACAGGGGCCATCTTGAGGTTCCAACAAAACAGGTAGGTCTTTTAATCTTTTAAAATCTTATTTCTCATCTCCAAAATGAGATAAATGAACTAAGTCTCTCAGAGTCTGTATCACATAGCTTCAGCTGCAAAACAAACTATCTCAAAACTCTGCTACTTACAAGCAAGGTAATCATGATTTTGTGCATGAGAAATCCAGGCTGAGTTTACATGGTGATTCCTCTACCTGCTGGATTAGACTCAATCATGTGTCTAGCATAACCAGCCATCTTGGTTTTCCAGGGAGTAAGAAAGTTCTTGGGACTTAGAAACTTTAGTTAGACCACTGGGCATGCTTACTGAAAAGCTGTTGTCTCAGTGTTCCTGTGGTCAGATGGTATTTAAAGCTGCACTTCTGCTACACAACACAGTAAGTGAACCACAAATCTGGCCGCCCCATTAGGCTTGCCCAGGTGTATTCTAACAGTAGTAAAGGTAGACTTCTAAAGAGCAATAAGAAAGGCAAGTCCAAATGAGCCAAATGTCTATTTCCAGTCATATTTACTATCTTCCCATGGTTCAAAGTGAGTCATCCGGGCCAGGTTCAGCAATGAAGAAGTAAATCCCCTCTCTCTAACAGGAGGGCATGCTCACTGAGAGAAAGAGACATGTGTCACCCGAGGGAAAGGATTTGTAACTACTTTGCAATCTATTTCAAGGACATTTCCTGTCTGGAAATCAGCGTTCTTCTGTTCATCTACCCTCACTATCTGTAGTGGTCTGAGAGAGAAATGTCCCCCATAGTCATGAGCATTTCAACACTTGGTCTTCAGTTGATGGCGCTGTTTGGAGAGGTTAGCTAGAGGAAGCACATCACTAGTGGAGAGCTTTGGGGGGAAACGCCTCTTGCCACTTCCAGTTGGTTCTCTCTGCTTTGTGCTTGCGCTTAAAGGTGTGAACTCTCAGCTCCCTGCTCCTACTGCCATGGCTGTCACTTGTCACCATGTCCCCACTCCGTGATGGACTCTGATCCTTCTGGAATCAAGAGCCCAATCTCCTATATGTTGCCCTGGCCATGGTGTTTTATCGAAGCAACAACAAAAAAGTAACTAATGCACTACCTGAAGGACATCCGTGGGAATGATGCCAATTAGGAACAGAGGTTATATTTGGTCTTATCTCCAGCTGCTCAAATAGAATGTCATAAATTGGATGGTTCAAACCACAGAAAAGGCCAGGTGGTGGTGGTGGTGGTGGCGGCGGTGGCGGCGGCTCTCGCCTTTAATCCCAGCACTCGGGAGGCAGAGGCAGGCCCATCTCTGTGAGTTCTACAAAGTGAATTCCAGGAAAGGTGCAAAGCTACACAGAGAAACCCTGTCTTGAAAAACAAAAATCAAAACAACAAACAAAAACACACAGAAAAGATGGTAAACTGACAACTGACCGACTGTAGTGCCAGTGTACAGTTGGGTTGTGGTGAAGACCTCCTTTCTGGTTTGCAAGTCATATTCTTATTAGATCCTCCTACGATGGAGGACGCAGAGAGGGAAGCTTTGTGCTCCTTCTTATAAGGCTTTCATTCAAGAGGGCTTCAGCATCACGAACTAATGACTTCCTAAAGCCTTGCCCCCCTGGACAGTCATAAGTTCAAAACATGAATCTGGGGAGAAAAGAAAGAATCAATGGTCAGCCCAAGACCCAGTGTGTGTGTGACCACAGTGCCCTTAACATGTAAAGGATGAGACTGGGGCCCAGTGTGTGTGTGACCACAGTGTCCTTAACATGTAAAGGATGAGACTGGGGCCCAGTGTGTGTGTGACTACAGTGTCCTTAACATGTAAAGGATGAGACTGGGGTCCAGTGTGTGTGTGACCACAATGCCCTTAACATGTAAAGGATGAGACTGGGGTCCAGTGTGTGTGTGACTACAGTGTCCTTAACATGTAAAGGATGAGGCTGGGGCCCAGTGTGTGTGTGACCACAATGCCCTTAACATGTAAAGGATGAGGCTGGGGCCCAGTGTGTGTGTGACCACAGTGTCCTTAACATGTAAAGGATGAGACTGGGGCCCAGTGTGTGTGTGACCACAATGCCCTTAACATGTAAAGGATGAGACTGGGGCCCAGTGTGTGTGTGACCACAATGCTCTTAACATGTAAAGGATGAGAGTGGGGCCCAGTGTGTGTGTGACCACAATGCCCTTAACATGTAAAGGATGAGACTGGGGTCCAGTGTGTGTGTGACCACAGTGTCCTTAACATGTAAAGGATGAGACTGGGGCCCAGTGTGTGTGTGACCACAGTGTCCTTAACATGTAAAGGATGAGACTGGGGCCCAGTGTGTGTGTGACCACAGTGTCCTTAACATGTAAAGGATGAGACTGGGGCCCAGTGTGTGTGTGACCACAGTGTCCTTAACATGTAAAGGATGAGACTGGGGCCCAGTGTGTGTGTGACCACAGTGTCCTTAACATGTAAAGGATGAGGCTGGGGCCCAGTGTGTGTGTGACCACAATGCCCTTAACATGTAAAGGATGAGGCTGGGGTCCAGTGTGTGTGTGACCACAATGCCCTTAACATGTAAAGGATGAGGCTGGGGCCCAGTGTGTGTGTGACCACAGTGTCCTTAACATGTAAAGGATGAGGCTGGGGCCCAGTGTGTGTGTGACCACAATGCCCTTAACATGTAAAGGATGAGGCTGGGGCCCAGTGTGTGTGTGACCACAATGCCCTTAACATGTAAAGGATGAGACTGGGGCCCAGTGTGTGTGTGACCACAATGCCCTTAACATGTAAAGGATGAGACTGGGGCCCAGTGTGTGTGTGTGACCACAATGCCCTTAACATGTAAAGGATGAGACTGGGGTCCAGTGTGTGAGTGACCACAGTGTCCTTAACATGTAAAGGATGAGACTGGGGCCCAGTGTGTGTGTGACCACAGTGTCCTTAACATGTAAAGGATGAGACTGGGGCCCAGTGTGTGTGTGACCACAATGCCCTTAACATGTAAAGGATGAGGCTGGGGTCCAGTGTGTGTGTGACTACAGTGTCCTTAACATGTAAAGGATGAGACTGGGGCCCAGTGTGTGTGTGACCACAGTGTCCTTAACATGTAAAGGATGAGACTGGGGCCCAGTGTGTGTGTGACCACAATGCCCTTAACATGTAAAGGATGAGACTGGGGCCCAGTGTGTGTGTGGCCACAATGCCCTTAACATGTAAAAGATATGGCTAGGACCCAGTTCATATGTGACTACAGTGCCCTTAACACATTAAGGATGTGGCTGGTTAATTTGTGCCAGGAGTAATTATTCCAACTAGTATTTGCTTGGACCTCATGTAGAAATGGGACAAGGATTTTATTTGGCATGATGGTCTTTGTATTGCTTTTTTCACTTAACTTTTGTTGAAACTAAGTATAAAAAAATGCATTCAAGGGCCAGCAGGATGGCTCAGGCAGCAATGCAAACATGCAAACCAGGCCACCTATGTTTCATCCCCCAAATCTGCTTAAAGTTGAAGGAAAGAACACCCTCCACAAAGCTGTCCTCTGACCTCCACAGTTGTGCCTTGACATGTACTCCATGGTATGCTTGACAGCCATACCACCCTGACATCATCTACACACATGCATAACAATAAATAAAATAATTTTAAATGCATTTAAACCTTGAATTCTGTGCACTGAAATAATAAAAGAAATAATGTAATGCAGAGGATTGAACCCCTGACCTCATACATGCATTTTTCTTCAGTGTTGTAAGACTTCAGTGAAGCCACTGAGTCTCCAGAGCTTTGTTTTATGAAATGGCTTTTGATAAAGGATCATTTCTTTATAGTTAGTGAAATACAGAGATTTTTTAATTCTTCAACTCTCTAAAAAGCTTTCTCTTCTTAAGAAATGTCTATAGTACATAATTTAAACATTGTTTTTCTCCAATCAGGTGAGAGAGTTCATGTCTATAATTTGAGCACTCAGGAGGCTAAGGCAGGAGTATCACCTAGAGTTCAAAGCCAGCCTGAGCTACAGAATGAGTTCCAGGCCAGCTTGAACTACACAGCAAGACTTGTCTCAGGAGGGAAACAAACAGCAACCACAATCAAAACAAAACAAAAGTAAAGGTGATCACATAAGGAATGTGAGTGTGTCCCATGGTGTCCACACTCATCTACACATGAAATTACCCTTCATGACAAGGCACTGCTTGGTATAAATTTGTCATTGCCCTAGAGTACAAATGAGATAAATTGCCTTCTTGTCCTTAGCTGATGACCAGTGATCTTAAAAGATAAAAGTAAGCTTAAGTTAAATCAAAAGGCAGACTGCTTGGAGACCTAGTTTCTGTTTGGCCATTTCCTATGTAGTATTTTGCTGCCTCTGATGCTTGGTTGGGAAGCAAGAATGGTGTAAACAGGGAAAGGAAAAGACAGACAATGCAGAAAGTCATCTAAGCAACCAATATCCATTCCCTTTCATCACCAAAGGAGATAGAAAGACCTTTAAGTTAGTGCTGGAGAGATAGCTCAGAGGTTAAGAGAACCGACTACTCTTCCAGAGGTCCTGAGTTCAATCCCCAGCACCCACATGGTGGCTCTCAACAATCTGTAATGAGATCTGGTACCCTCTTCTGTATACATAATAAATAAATAAATCTTAAAAAAAAAAAAATGATGTCTAAGTTCTTTCTCACTTTCTCAAAGGCCTGAGTGGGGATACATGTAAGAGGTAATTAACTCTAGTAAAGTGGCAATAAATCAATAAATGTGATAAGCATAATTATTCTAATCTTATATAATTTATTCAAAGCTATAACAAAAATAGCAACACTATTGACATCTGACTTGGGTCTATTATTTATTTAAATATCCTACTGATGGGACTGGAGAGATGGTTTACCAGTTAGGAGTTCACACTGTTCTCTCCAAGAACCCAAAATCAGTTCTCAGGGTCAATGTCTCAGGCAACTCATAGCTTCTTATAACTCCAGGTCCAGGTATCTGATGCCCTCTCCTGGCCTCTTTGGACACAGTACTCAGGTGCACACATGTGCATGCATATACAAACACACACTCAGACAGACACACATATACATGCAAAGAAATAATAATGTTCTATTACTATTTCTGAATTCTAGGAGGATTGAATGCAATTTTTTCTTAAGATTTTTGATTGCTGAAGAATAGCAGTATACCAAGACATAAAACATGGCTCCCAACAACCATAATCTACAACAGAATCTAGACACAAACCTTTCCTAATCTTGACCACCATGCATTTATCTCTTGGATCTAAATTATAAAAAGAGGACATAGCTCATCATTCTCCTCCATGCTGAGATGTCGCAAGTTGTATTCCTGATGTTCAGTGCACGTTCTGGATGCTCAACTATGTTGACTATTACAGTTTTTCTCTAGGCAATTTCTAAGTGTTTCTTTCTAAGAAACTGTCCTTGAAAATAAGACTTTAGTGTGTGTGAAAGCAGAATAATTCTATTGTTCAAATCCAATGGAAACAAGTTATGGTAGATTATATTATCTTTTCTTAAGAACAATGTTTATGGGTTGAGGATTTAGCTCAGTGGTAGAGCGCTTGCCTAGCAAGCACAAGGCCCTGGGTTCGGTCCTCAGCTCCAGAAAAAAAAAAAAATGTTTAGATAAACACAAAAACTTTTGTCCTGTTTTGTGTTTGTGACCTGGTCTGTGGCTGTCCTTCACCTATAAATAGACATAGGCTTTTGGTATAAACTCTGAAAGTACACACAAAAACACACACTCCCCCAGTGCACTCTGTCCTCTGGCCAGCATACAGGAGGCAGCAGGCACAATCTAGCTTTGTTGGTCTAACACCATCTCACAAGCCACACCTTGGCTGATTTGCATCTTTGGGTCTTTTTCAAACAGTTAGCACACTGATTAAGTTTCTCAGACAAGAATCCTTAACAATATTTTGTATTAGGGAAACCATGAAATAATGGAAATTTTTTGACAGTTTCCTGCTATAGATATAGAGGTTATCTAGACTGATCAATTAAGGCAATTTAGATTGAAGATACTTCAAATATTTTCCTCTCGTACAGAAATATTTTATCCAAAAGGAATCAACAAGTATAGTCTATTTTGTCAGGTACAGAGAGAGAGAGAAAGAAAATAGAGACAGATACAGAGAGAGACAGACAGACAGAGAACAAGGCTGGAGACGGAGTTTTTATTTCATTACAGTAAGAAAGGTAGCTGAAAACTGTTCCTCAGAACATATGAACTGAGTATGTGGCCACATGCTTGTGATTCCCCCATTCAGGAGGCTGAAACAGGAGGGTTGCCATGAGTTCATTTCTAGCCTGTGCTGTGCAGTAAGTTCTAAGCCAATTGGAACTATAGAATGAGACCCCATCTTTAAGAATGGGGAGGAGTGAAAAGATGGCTCGGTAATTACGAACACTTGCTGCTCATGAAGAAGACCTAAACTGAGTATCAGCACCCACATTGGGTGACACTAATAAGACCTGCTGGTCTTATCAGGCGAGCAGATGCCTTCTTCTGGACTCCACAGGCACCTACACACACACACACACACACACACACACACACACACACACACACACACAAATAATAAAATACATCTTGGGCTTTGGGCTGAATATAGTGCATGCCTTTAATCTCAGTGCTCAGGGGGTGGGGACAGCAGATATTTCAAGCTACCTTGGTATGCATAGTGAGTTCCAGACCAGCCAGGGCTACATAGTCAGACTCTGTCTCAAAAAAAAAAAAAAAAAAAAAAAATTAATAAAAGAAGGAAAAAGCTGGAAATATGGCTCTACTGGTGAAATTATTAAGGCCACTCCACGTAGTTAAAAGGGAGGTTTATTTTGTGGGGTAACTTACAAATGAAGGGATAGTGTGTAGGGTCTGGCAAAGGTTTGGCGCAGTCTGGTGGTGTTCTCTGGAGAACTCTGCTCGGTCTACCTCCAGTGTCCTGGGTCCCAGAACCAAGAGAGACATCTCCTCCGGATCCTGGGTCTTCAGCTTCCTCCCTCAGCCCCGCCTTGTGGGCGTGACCATTATCAAAGCCTCAATGGGGGTTGGAACTTCCAGGCCAAGGCTGGGATGGCTACCCACTACATGGCTCAGTCAGTGAAGTATTTGTCTTACAAGCATGAGGTCCTCAATTTGATTCTCAGAACCTACATCTTCAAGATCCAGGCATAATGGTACGCACTTGTAATCTTAGCACTGAGGGGACAAAGACAAGCAGATCCCTGGGGCTCCCAGGCCAGCTTAGTTACAATCCAGTAAGACAACAAAATTGGTGCCCAAAATTGTTCTCTGGCCTTAGTCCATGCATACATACATGTGCTCACCCATACACACATGTGCAACTGCACACACATGCACACCTAGATGTATGGCTGTATAGATGCAAAAGATGATTGATAAATAGAAAATGGATGAAGAATAGTAGATGGATAGATGATAGATAGATAGATAGATAGATAGATAGATGATAGATAGATAGATAGATAGATAGATAGATAGATGATAGATAGATAGATAGATAGATAGATGATAGATAGATAGATAGATAGATACAGACAGTTTAGATAGATAATGGACTAGCTTCCTAAAAGGTTTCATAAATTTAAAAAAAAAACGATATTATAAGATAATAATTGTTCTAGGGAAGAATTGTCTAGGTAACTGATAATCCAGAGGATAGCAGATGACTAGTCAGATACAGTCACATGACTAGGTAGGCTTTTGATCCTATACTACCAAATGCTAACCATGACTTACAACCCCTTTAAATGTAATTGATAATTCTAAGGTACACTAAACAACTTGTAACTTAAGTCCTACTGGCCTCGTCTGGTAACAAAAGGTGGGGAGGTATGGGACAATGCTTTATTCCTTACTTACAGAATTCTAATTTCATCATTGAATCCAGCCTACCAAAAAAAAAAAATGTCAAAGAAAGCCAGTTACAGCAGGGTATGACTATATTCCAGCACTCAGAAAGTGGGAAAGTCAGAAGTTCAAGATCACCCTTGGCCATGTAGCATGTATGAGGCCTGCTGTGGGCTACATGTCTCAAAAAAAGGACAATGGGTTGGGAAGAGGACTCTGTGGATAAGTGCTTTTCATGCAAACCTGAGGACCAGCGTTTGGGTCTCCTGCTCTCACATAAATGCTGGGAGGGTGTGGTGGTCTGCCTGTAATCCTAGCATGCGGGAGGCCTCCTGGAGGCTCAGACAAACATGCACACATAAATGTGTACACACCACACGCATATATTCATAGGCAAAAAAGTGAGAGAAAACTGAAAGCCTATTTTTCTCTTTTAGTGATTCCTAAAAACTAAATGTCAGGGCTAAAGGTTGGTAGATGCTTATCTAGTGTGCATAAAGCCTTGGTTCTATCCACATTACCACATAAAACCAGGCATGGTGGTATACAGCTGCAATATCAGAACTTTGGAGTGGAGACAAGAGGATCAGGAGTTCAAAATCGACCTCAGCTACCTAGCAAGAACTGACTGAAGAGACTGTCTCGAAAAAGCAGAACAACCTCTCCAAAAATGTCAGTATCTCTAAAGAGAATTAGTTTCATTCAGTGTAGTTCTGTAGAAAGTTAAATTATATCTCCTTGTTACATTTAAAAAATCTGCTTTCTTTTTTTTTTTTTCCTAAGTGAGGAAATAAGACAAGTATAAGAAAAGAACACAGGGCCAGGTGGTGGTGGCAGCACACGCCTGTAATCCCAGCACTCGGGAGACAGAGGCCGGTGGATCTCTGTGAGTTCAAGACCATCCTGCCATCCTGGTCTACAAAGCTAGTCCAGGACAGGCTCCAAAGCTACAGAGAAACCTTGTCTCAAAAAACCAAAAAAAAAAAAAACAAAAAACCACAGAATTTTAAAAATTAATTAAGGGAAATAAAAGCACAATCCTTTTTAGGTTCCACCATCAAAAGCAATGATGCTAACTTTTTAAAAAATAGAAGTTCCATTAACTTCGAGTTGATCTTCAAAGTCCTCAAATGCCTGCTTCCTGGGTTTGCACCTCAGGTTCTCACCAACGTCCCAAGCCTGGACCCACTCTGTGGTGTGGCTGATTAGGCGCATCCCTGCAGTATGGGGAGGTCCTGTGGCCACATACCACTTTTGCTGAAAGCCTGCCCGCACCACTGCACACAGCAAAGGAAGTGTGGCATCTAGTGGACATTCAGTTGCTGCAGAGTCTTCCTGTGTTTGCAGGAAAATAGCTGTGAGGGAAGATGGGTCGTGTGCTTTACCTGTGGTGGTGTTCATTTAAACACATCACATGACCGTCCTTCAGTTAAGTCGGGTTTTTTAAATCAACTTGGCCCTGAAATGAAAGCTACCTCTTGTGGGAAAAAATTAGAATCTCTACTTCTACGAAGTGATTCTTACCTGACGGGGCCAACCTTTCATGTGAAAAATAAATAGTGCACCATGAGATTTGTAACCTGTATACCCATGAAATAAACCCGTCTTGCTTCAAATGTTGTTTCATAAAATGTGAGAATACTTTAAGTTAGAACAACTAAGTATGTAAAACATGTTGCTTCACATTATAAAGTTCTTTTGAAAAACAGTATATAAAGTGTGTTACTACATAGGTTTCAAGTAAGAAACAGAAATGTTCAACACTTGTGACTCAGAGTCTTAAGGCATACATTGACTTTATTTTGGAAGGCAACATTTTCAAACGACAGAATTCCAAACACTGCGGGTAAATTCAAGGCTTTATTGATCTTTAGCTAGCCACTAATCTTCATATTTTTTTGCAGCCCACCATACATCCACGTACCACACTGGAAGTCATATTTCAAAGGTTGCCTTTACCTTCTTTAATCAGTTGTATATTTTAGCATATTTGTAAGAAGGTGACTTGGCAGATGCTGAAGGTGAGCAACTCAGTTCTGTGAACTGAGAAGTCTCAATCCAGCCCATTCTAGACAGGCTTCTGCTCTTCTCTAAATGGTGTGATACTGACTCGCCGGTGTTTTTACAGATGTGTTCACATGTTTTCATAAAGTAGGCCTTTTGGAGCTAGGAAGTGCTGGAGAACAGCTGGTAAATTTCTGGCTGTGATCTGAAGTGGGTTGCGCTTTACACCACGTGGGGAATGACAGAAGCCTGTTCTCTTAATGGTCTGGTCCCTCTAGTGGACATCAAGAAAACTGTAAGTTAAAACTCTTAACACAAAAATCCAGGGGTCGGCCAAAGCAGAGCTTGGACTGGAGTCAGCGTGGTCCTATGGCAAGTGTTGATCTCAAATTGATGCTTAACTCAGTATTTGCTATTAAAAATGTGGGTAAAAGACCTTTAAATAATCAGTAAGTGTATGATATTACATACTTCCAAAGTCAACACCCCATTGATTAGAAAATACGGAAAATAGGCAATATATCTGGAAACTTTCTCTGTTCTATTCTGAGGCAGGGTTTCATGTCACCTAGGCCACCTTCAGACTTGTAATGTAGCAAAAGATGACTTTGTATTCCCTTCTGCCTCCAACTCCCAGGAATTGACGAATTACAGGTGGGTACCCACACCTCACTTTATATAGAAAGTTTCTTCTCTCTCTCTCTCTCTCTCTCTCTCTCTCTCTCTCTCTCTCTCTCTCTCTCTCACACACACACACACACACACACACACACACACACACACACACACACTGTCTGTGTCTGTCTGTCTATCTCTCTGTCTCTCTCTGTGTGTGTCTGTCTGTCTGTCTCTGTGTGTGTGTCTCTATCTCTCTTTGTCTGTGTATGTGTGTGTATGTCTGTCTGTCTCTCTCTCTGTCTCTCTGTCTGTCCGTCTCTCTCTCTCTTCTCTTCTTTCTCCCTCCCTTCTTTCCCCACCCCCTCTTGTTTTTTGAGACAAGCTGGCTGACCAAGTCAATATATAGTCAAAGATGACCTTGGACTTCTGACCCTCCTACCTCTCCTTCTAAGGTGTGGGATTGTAGGTGTGTGCCACCAGTGTAGACATACACAATGATTGAACCAGGCCTAATACACTCGGGGCAAGTACACTACCAACTGAGCTACATCCCGTCTTGTTTATTGTTTACTTCTCCACAGTAGACCGTTTACATTTTGCTTCATAAAGCTTTTGTAAATTTGTAGATTCATCCTTCCACTTTCTAAAAGATATCTTAGTTGAACTTTTTAAAAGTTCTACCTATTTATTATGATTGTGTGTATAAATGTTTGTGCATGGTGTGTATGTGGGCATATGTGCCACAGTGCACACATAAGCACATCAGAGGACAACTGTCTGGTATCAGTTCTCTCCTTCCACCTGTAATGGGTTTCTGGGATAAAACTCAGGCTGTCAGAGTTGTGCAACACCGGCTTTTACTGGCTAAACCATTTTGCTGGTCTTTAATCCTAAACAGTTGCTTGCTTGAAGCACAGGCAATGATATTACTTAAAGGGAAAAAAAAAAAAAACCTTTCTCACATGATGATACATTACTCTTTTGTGTATCATTATTCCCTTACACCATCCTGAAATAAATGAAAGACTGCGAAAATGGATTAGAAATAATTAATAGGTGTTTTTTACATTTATTCACTTTGCTGTGGCACACACATTGAGAATAGCTCTATCCTTCCACCATGTGAGTACCAGAGATCAAACAAAGGTCGTCAGGCTTGGCAGCAAGTGCCTTCCTTACCTGCTGAACCATCCCTCCGGCTCTATTAGTGGATTTTCTATTTAATACTTGAGTGTAATAAAATGTTCTGCGCTTCTGTTGTGATTTTGGTTTGTTTTCTTGAGAACAGGTCTTATAACCCAAGCTGACCTGGACTGATCCTATTGCCTCCAGGACCCAAAGGCTAGGCAGTTACAGGTATGTTTCACCATGCCCATCATTAAAATTTGACCATAATCCACAATTTATAGTTTGTATTTTATTACTACCCATAAGGATACAGTGAAGAAAATGAATAGGAATTTCATTTATTATGAAGTTTAAAGATATTTATAACTACATCTGATCTTACCTAAAAGCCTGAGAAGGGGTAATATTTTGGCTAATCTTTTCTATGACTCCTTACCAAAAACTGAAAAAAAAAGCAACCATAAGGGTTTCTGATAGTTACAAATTTTCTGAATATCCAATCTGCTTCTTAAAAACCATCTTATGGTACCAGGCACTGAGAAGGTGGAGGCTAGAGGCTCATAAGACCCTACCTCAAAAACTAATTAATATATGGTGATAATCCTTAATTCATAAAACAAAAGAATTAAAAAAAAACTTAAGACAACAAAGGAGACTGAGAATGTAGGTCAGTGTGTAAAGAATATGCTTGACAAATTCAATCTCAAGCAAAGAGACAGTGACTATTAAAATGAGTATGATTTAATTCTAACGGCGAAAACAATAGTGTACAAGCACACTTGCAAGAGACGACATTCTCTGGAGCTATGACAGTGTTCATGAACACTGTCTTAGCACTCAGGAGGCTGCAGCAGGAGAATTTTGAGCTGAAGGCTTGTGCTGCCACAGAGACCCTGTCTTAAAAACTAGACATTTAAAAAAGGGGATGGGGGGAGCTGGAGAAATGGCTCAGAGGTTAAGAGTACTGACTGCTCTTCCAGAGGTCCTGAGTTCCACATGGTGGCTCACAACCATCTGTAATGAGATCTGGTGCCCTCTTCTGGCCTGCAGTCATATATGCTGTATACATAATAAATAAATAAATCTTTAAAAAAAAAAAAAAAAAAAGCTGGGCGGTGGTGGCACACACACTCGGGAGACAGAGGCAGGAGGATCTCTGTGAGTTCGAGGCCAGCCTGGGCTACCAAGTGAGTTCCAGAAAAGGTGCAAAGCTACACGGAGAAACCCTGTCTCGAAAAACCAAAAAAAAAAAAAAAAAAAAATCACAGCCATCCCTATCACACACCACAGATAATGACAGCTCTAATTTATTTCTGTTTGAGAAAAACAAGCCTCCAAAAATGCCTTCCTACAGACTCAACAGGTCAGTCAGAATGAAGGAAAATTGCAAGTCTCTTCATCAACTTGTGGCAAAAATAATATATTTAATCAAAGATCTTCATCTACTTGATGTTTAAAAACCCTCTTTTCCACTTTAAAGCAGTGAACTTCTTATAACCCTTCAAAGGTGTAGGATTAAAGGAACATTTGCCTTCTTTTTTAAACATCTTGCATTTGTAAAAGTTTAGAAGCTCCTCAAATCTGAATGACAAAAAAATGAATAAAAGGTTCAGAGTTTGCAAATGTATAATTCTTAAGGGATACTTAATATAGATTAGCTATATAAAAACATTAAGTCTAACTTCAAGGTATTTATTGAAGTTACTGTGGTGAAATGAATGCTTGATCACCAGGGAGTGGCACTATTAGGAGATGTAGCCTTGTTGGAGGCAGTATAGCCTCGTTGGAGGAAGGGTGTCACTGGGGGTAGGCTTTGAGGTTTCAAATGCTCAAACCAGGTCCAATACCTCACTTTCTTCCTGCTGTCTGCCAATCCAGTTGTAAAATTCTTGGATACTTCTCCAGTGCCATACCAACCTGCATACCATCATGCTTCCCACCATGACCTTAGTGGACAAAACCTCTGAACCTGCAAGATAGCCCCAAATACATGTTTTCTTTATAAGAATTGTTGTGGACATGGTGTCTCTTCACAGCAATAAAAACCCTAACAAAGACAGTTACCAAAAGTCAAAGTGTCAAGTTTGTCATAGTAGCACCTTAGTTATACTTCCTACAGTCTTTGAACTGTTCAGTACCAATACTTCCTAGACCAAGAAATGCTTTCCTATTTTATGACTGCTTGAGTTCTAGCTTCTATAGTAATATTAATTTTTAACAACGTGATCTAATATGAAGAATTACATGGGGCTTGAGAGATGACTTAATGGTTAAGAGTTCTTCCAGAGGACCTGAGTTCAAATCCTAGGATGCACACATGGGGCTGCTCACAATGACCTGTTGCTCTACTCCCAGAGGCTCTGATGCCTTCTTCTGAACTCCCTGAGAACACACATATACGGCATACACTGAGACAGACACATACACATAAATGAAAGTAAACTTAAACAGAAAAGACTGATGGGAACATTAGGAATGTAGATCACTTGCCTGGCATGTGTGAGGCCCTGGTTGCAACAATCCACAGCTGAGCTATTTCCAGTCCCACCCAGGCCCGCAGCCACTCAGACTCAAATAAACACACAGACGCTTATATTATTTAAACTGTTTGGCCTAATGACTCAGGCTTCTTGCTATCTAGTTCTTATATCTTAAATTACCCATTTCTATTAATCTATAAGTTGCCACGTAGCTCATGGCTTACCAGTACTTTACATCTCATGGCAGTGGCTGGCAGCATCTCCTTCTCAGCCTTCCTGTTCCCAGAATTCTCTTCTCTGCTTGTCCCGACTATACTTCCTGCCTGGCTACTGACCAATAAGCATTTTATTTATCGATCAATCAGAGCAACACATTCACAGCATCCCCAGCATTAAACAGTAGGTATAAAGATGTATTATAAAGATGAGTGTAATTCAGTGGTAGTACACTTCCCTATTGTGTTCAAGGCCCTGAGTTCAATCACCAGCACAGAAAGAAAGAAAATGGAGGGGAGAGAGAGAAGGAAAGTTGGGGAGAGCAAAAGAGAGAATTATAGAGTTTGTATTCTGTATTTTTGTGCAAGATAAATATTTTTAATGAATTTATATCTTTATTTTCAATTATCATGTATATGTCTGAGTATTCATGTATGGGTATGTGTGCATCAATGTAGGCGCCCATGCAGATCAGAAAAAGACATTGGGTCACCTGGAACTAGAATTATAGGCAGTTGTGAGTTGCTAGGCATGGGAGCTAGGAACTGAACTCTGGTCCTCTGGAAGAAAAGCAAGTGTTTAAACTAATGAGCCATCTTTCCAGCCCTACATAAACTTTACCTTTTACAAGTGGTATATCTTTAGTTCTGCCATAAGTGGGTGTTGTTCTTTGTAGTAGACTTCAAACATACAAATACCAACAGGCCAGAGGTAACACCAAATACATGCTGTGAGGTCTATTTAAAAAAAAAAAAAAAAAGACAGCCTTTGATGTTGTGGAATATTCCTTTGCACTGGATGAAAATATGTCACTGTGATTGGTTTAATAAAAAACTAAATGGCCAAGAGCTAGGCAGGATTTTCAGGGCAGAGAGAACACAGGGAAGAAGAAGGTGGAGCTGCCAGCCCAATGCAGAGGAAACAGCATGGGGCACTACAAAGTAAACGTAACCAAGTAAAGTAAAAGAATGTAAATGAAAGGAAATTGATTAATTTAAGTTATAAGAGCTAGTTAGAAACAAGGCTACGTTATTGACCAAGCTTTCATAATTAATAGTAAGCCTCTGTGTGGTTATTTGGGAGCTGGCTGGTGTGACCAAGAAAGACTCGCTACACTTTGAAAAGAACAGAAACAACAGTCATGGGTCTCAGGTAATCAGAAAGGACTGGTGCTGGGGGTAGGAAGCATAGGAGAAAATTTAGTAGCCTGAGCTCCTCTTCTGACTAGTTTTATGTCAACTTATCACAAGCAAAGTTATGTGAAAAGAAGAAACTACAACTGAGGAAATACCTTTGTAAAACTGGCCTGTAGGCAAGTCTGTGAGGTATTGTCTTGATTAGTGATGGATATGGGAGAGCCTATCCCATAGTGGGAAGTGTAACCCCTGGGCTGGTGTTCCTGGGAGCTGTAAGAGCTGATGAAGCAAGCCATGGGAAGCAAGTCAGAGACCAGCTTTCACCCATAGTCTCTGCTCAGTGCCTGCCTTGAGTTCCTAGACTGACTTCCCTGAATGATAGACCCACAAGCTGTAAGAAGAAATGAATCCTTTCTTCCCCAGTTTATTTTTGGTTGTGATGTTTGTTGTGCAGCAGTTTCCTCTGAGAGTCAAACATTCCATCCATTGGATGCTCCTGAAGCAGGAAGGTAAACAACCCAAATAGCTTCAGGAAGTCCCTGAAATGGACCAGATTCACTATGCCCCACCCTGCCAGAGTAAGCAATAAAATCAGAGCACCATCACCCTCAAGACAGAAGGAATATGAGCTGCAAAGAAAACTTTGATACCAGAATAGCTGTGTGGAAGAGGTTTATAACAACTGGGGTGCCCGGAAAGAACACTCCCCAATTTGTTGTACTGCCTGTAGACTGTACAGTGTGCTCCAGGTTCCCAGCTTTTGTGAGCTGCCAGCATCCAGGCTGGGGCGGCTTTGGTAAAGCAGCTGGCTTTGAGTAATTTCTGCTCCTATAAGTAACCCCTCACCTATATTCCTATAAACAATCCCAATAAAATTTACGTCTTGAGAGGCAGGAAAATCTCTGTGAGTTTGAGGCCAGCATGGGCTACAGAGTGAGTTCCAGGAAAGATGCAAAGCTACACAGAGAAACCCTGTCTCAAAAAAAAAAAAAAAAAGAAAGAAAGAAAGAAAGAAAAAGAAAAAAGAAAAGAAAAGAAAAAGGAAGAAAGAAAAAATTAACTCACAGCTCAAGTTGGACTTTGGTGTTTTCCATGCTTTGGTCAGTCATGGGCTCTCTATCTGGGGTGAGTAGGTGTGTGTGTTGTATCTCCCCAGGAAAAAATTTGTCATACAAGAGTGTTTTACCACAGCAATAGAAGCCCTGAAGCCCTAGGACAGACCCCCTCATTTGGTTTTGATTTTATACACACCGCTTACACCTCTTCCTTGCAATAATTCACTTGGCAGCCTAGTTCCTTCATCTGAGCATATAACACATACACCCATCTTCAAACAGTGCACCCAGCAGCCCCAGGGCCTCCTTGACCCCCCACCTGCATTATATTCCTGCTTCCATCTTTGACAATGTGTAGTAGATAGCCATCCCAGCATTGGCCTGGAAGTTCCAACCCCCATTGAGGCCTCGGTAATGGTCACGCCCACAAGGCAGGGCGGAGGAGGAAGCAGAAGACCAAGGATCGGGAGGAGGTCTCTCTCTTGGTTCCAGGACCCTGGACGCTGGAGGGAGACCGAGCAGAGTTCTCCAGAGAACACCGCCGGACTGCGCTATACCTTTGCCAGACCCTGCAACCTACCCCTTCATTTGTAAGTTACCCCACAAAATAAACCTCCCTTTTAACTATGTGGAGTGGCCTTAATAATTTCACCAATATCTGGCGCCCTTCTGAGGTCTTTGATGTGGTTGAAGACTAGATAGTTATAATTTCCTCAGTTATGATAAAAGATAAGTTAGATATAAAACCTTAGACTCACAAATATAAGATAGGGTATCTTCTTTAATATTGTAACTTTAATTCTTGCTTGATAATAGTTTTGTTATATGTAATTGTACTATGTAAAAGTTAAAACCTTCCTTAAAAAAAAAAGAAAAGGGGAAGTGCTGTGGATATTGCTCTGTGTAAATAAAGTTCTGATTGGCCAGTGACCAGGCAGGAAGTATAGGCAGGACAAGAGAGAAGAGAATTCTGGGAAGTAGAAGGCTGGGGAGGGACACCACCAGCCACCGCCATGAGAAGCAACATGTAAAGATACTGGTAAGTCACGAGCCATGTGGCAAAGTATAGACTAACAGAAATGGGTTAATTTAAGATAGAAGAAGTAGATAACAAGAAGCCTGCCACGGCCATACAGTTTCTAAACAATGTAAGTTTCTGTGTGCTTTCTTGGTTGGGTCTGAGCGACTGTGGGACTGGCGGGTAAGAGAGATTTGTCCTGACTGGGCCAGGCAGGAAAACTCTAACTACAACAATGGTAGCAGTTTCACCATTCCTGGTAACAGAGAGACTCTCTACACTTTGAGGAGAATGGTAACAGTCAAGTATCTACGGTTTCTATTCTAGTGTGTCCTAGTTTGTTTTCTGTTGCTGGGATAGACATCAGCAACAGCAACAGCAACTGGAAGGAAAGGTGGACTGGTTAGTTGTTGTTGCTGCTGTTGATTTTTGGTTTGATTTTGTTTTTGCCAACTTGTCACAGCTAGGGTCATTTGGAAAAAACAGAGAACTTCAAACAACAAAATGCCTCTGAGGCTGGAGAGATTTGTTCAGTAGTTAAGAACACTGCTTTTTCCAGGGGATCTGAATTCAGTTCCCAGCACCCACCAGGCAGGTCATGGCCACCTATAACTCCAGCTCCAGGGGATCCATTGCTTCTGGCCTCCACAGGCACTTGCACTCAGATAAACATACCCACATACACATAATATTTTTTTAAATGCTTCCATAAGATTGGCCTATAGGCAAGTCTATGGGGCATTATCTTGATTAATGATTAATATGGAAGGGCCCATCCCACTGAGGGCAGTGCTACTCCTGGGCAGGTGTCCCTGGGTTGTATAAAGAAGCCCACTAAGCATGCCATGAGGAGCAAGCTGGTCAGCAGTATTTGATAGACAATCACATGCTTACACGGTTGGGCTTGCCCGGGGGACCGCCTAACTATTTCCGGTGTAGAATAGCCATCTCCAGGTCAGACATCTCGCGGGACCGGGACTCTGGCCTTACGTGGTTGCGTAAAGCGCGCGCACAGCCATGTAATCTACGCGCATGCGTAGAGTACACACAGGAGTCCCTGTACGCATGCGCGGCCCAACCTTTAAAAGGCCAGCGCCATTTTACATGAGCCCCTTCTCTTCTCATCCACGTGTGTTTCACCCAGGCCTGTCACCTCTATCCACTTTAATAAAACTCTTTCGTGGTCTTGTTGTGTTCGGGACGTGTTTCTAGCGCCAAATAACTAACAGTATTCCTTCATGGTCTCTGCCTCAGCTACTACTTCACTTATTTCATTGGACTGTGACCCAAAATATCTAAGCCAAATAAATCCTTTCCTCCCCAAAGTGCTTTTGGGCATGGTCATTACCACAGCAAAAGAAACATAACAAAGAAAAAAAGGTTTATTCAACCTTACAGCTTCCAGTCCATCATGAAGGAAAGCCAGGGCAGGAACTCAAGGCAGGAGTCTGGGGTCAGGAACTAAAACAGAGGTCATGTAGGAGCACCGCTTATTGGCTTGTTCCTAATGGCTTGCTCAACCTGCTTTCTTTGTTTTTAATTAATTCATTTATTTATTTATTTTTCCATTACCAGCTTGATACAGTATAAATTCTTACCTTAATAGTGAAATGCTTCATTGAGCCTTGCTCCGTAATTGAGTAAAACCAAAACTTATTATAAGTCACAGTCACCCTAGGTTCCCCCCTGCTATGTATATAGCCTCCATGGTTCTGTGGGTTGCAGTCTGATTGTTCTTTGCTTTCTATCTAGAATCCACTTATGAGTGAGTACATACCATGTTTGTCCCTCTGGGTTTGGGTTACCTCACTCAGTATTTTTTTCTAGTTCCATCCATTAGCCTGTGAATTTCATGCTGTCATTGTTTTTCTCTGCTGAGTAGTACTCCACTATGTATATGTACCACATTTTTTTAATCCATTCTTCAGTTGACAGGCATCTAGGTTGTTTCCAGGTTCTGGCTATTACAAATAGTGCTGCTATGAACATAGTTGAGCTTGTGTCCCTGTGGTATGATTGACTATTCCTTGTGTATATGCCCAAGAGTGGTATGGCTGGGTCTTGAGGTAGTTCGATTCCCAATTTTCTGAGAAACCACCATACTGATTTCCACAGTTCAACCTGCTTTCTTATACCACTCAGGACCACCTGATCAGGGTGGCACTGCCATCAGTTGGGCACTCACAAATCATTCATTATCAATACAATGCCCTACAGACTTGCCCACAGGCCATCTGATGGAGGCATCTTCTTAATTGAGGCTACTCTTTCCAGAGGACTTGAATGTGTGCCAAGTCGACAGAAAATTAACCAGGACAAAGTATATTACCAACATGTCCAGGTATGAGAACTAGAAGGGCCAACTCAGCCTGAGCTAGTCTGGGGTGCTTTTGCCATAAGACAAAACTGAATTCTCTAGTAATCTTTTAGGGAGACTCCTCTATTTACCTATGAATAGAGGATACATATGATTAAAACCAGATGCATTATGGGAACGGACATGCACTGTAGGAAAAAATAAATATATGACCTAATCTATCAATAAAATTAGAAAAAAATCATCTGAACTAAACCCCTTAACTAACTCCTCCTGAACCCAAAAACAATGAATCCCCAAACAGCAATTGGGCTAAGTGCCCTCACCCATGTGTAGCATGAATCCTAAAGGGTCTTATTAATAAAATCAAACCTGGAGCCAGGTATTGGGGTGAATGCTGGAAGATCAAAGAAGCAGAACAAGTCATGGCTACCTCACCTCACCAGTTCCTCAACTGATCCTGTTTCCTCAGACTGGAAGCCTCTGTGTCTTTATCCAAATGAATCTCAGCTGAACTGCTGCTCGAAAGCCTAAAAGCTTAACCAGCCAAATGCTGCTAGTTTCTGATCTTCATGCCTTATATAGCTTTCTGCTTTCTGCCATCACTCCCTGAGATTAAAGGCTCACTTCTTGGGATTAAAGGCCTGTGTCACTATGCCTGGCTGTTTCCAATGTGGCCTTAAACTCACCGAGATCCAGAGGGATTTCTGCTTCTGGAATGCTAGGATTAAAGGTGCGTGCTACCACTGCCTATCCTCTATGTTTAATATTGTGGCTGTTCTGTCTCTGGCCCCAGATAAGTTTATTAGGGTGCACAATATTTTGGGGGACACAAGGCCACCACACTCATGTGACAGTCAGTCTGGACAGTCAGTCTCTCTCTACATACTGCACCACTGCTATGATCTGACTACAATTGTCTTGCTTCTTTTGCAAGCTTGGTGAGCCCATATTTTCAATTCTTTGGATAAGAAGCCAAGAACCTGAAAACACCTGACCATACAAAGTGGGGTCTCTGAGCAGAAAAGAATTACAGTGGAAAACAAAACAAAGAGAAGGCGGGCAGTGGTGGCACACGACTTTAATCCCAGCACTCGGGAGGCAGAGGCAGGCAGATCTTTGTGAATTTGAGGCCAGCCTGGTCTATAGAGCAAGATCCAGGAAAGGTGCAAAGCTACACAGAGAAACCCTGTCTCAAAAAACCAAAGAGAGAGACAGAGACAGAGAGAGAGAGAACGATGATCTACAAACACTTATAAATGTAAACAAATACCTTTAAATAATCTATGAGTCAAAAAATTACAAAAGATTGCCAGGCAGTGGTGGGGCACACCTTTAATCCCAGCATTCCAGAGGCACAGCCAGGTGGTTCTCTGTGAGTTCGAGGCCAGCCTGGTATACAGAGCAAGATCCAGGACAGGCACCAAAACTACACAAAGGAACCCTGCCTCAAAAAAAAAAAAAAATTACAAAAGACAATAGAAATATTTTAATTGAATAAACATGGAAGCACCATATTTCAAGTGAAAGTACTGGGTGTTGGTCAATTTTCCATCAACTTGACATAGCTAGAGTCACCTGAACCTCAGTTTCAGTTGAGAAATTGCTTCCATCAGATTGTCTTGTAGGCATGTCTGTGAGGCATTCCCAAGGCCAGTTGATGTAGGAGGCCCCAGCCCACTGTGGGCAGTGCCATCTCTAGGCCAATGGGCCTGAGCTATATTTTTTTTTAAAAAAGTGGCCAAGCATGAGTGAAATAGATCAAGACAGTAAGCAGCCTTCCTCCATGTTCTCTGATACACCTTCTGCCTCCAGATTCCTGTCATGGCTTCCCTGGATGATGGAGTGTGATCTCTGAGCCAAATAAACCTGTGCCTTTTGTTCATAGTGTTGTTAGGGTTGGCGTTCAAAACAGAGAGCTCCACTCCGCTATCGGGTCACAAATGAAGCTTTACTTTAACACGAGCTCGTGGGGCACCAGCGCGAGGACTAGCTGGTGACCCCGAGTTTGAGGCTCACAGGCCTTTTATGAGGCAGTTCTACCAGGGCAGGGGAGTGGGGTCACCCCAAGTGCAGACACCTGGACGCCAGATGTCTCTGCGGTCTTTCTCAGAGTCTGGGTAGGTAAATGAATTCCAAGCTTATCTAGCAAGGGGTTATTTGGCAAGCATTCTTCCCAAGCGATTTATCTTGCAAACACAACCCCAGGGGTCATCCTGCAAGCATCCTGTTAGCATAGCGTGATGGGCTAACTTTTCTGATATGGGGCGTGGGGGCAGAGTGCAGTATTTTCCACTGAATCTGCAATTAGCAGAGCTAGTGGGGGGGGGGGGGGCCTTGTTTCCCTTACAATGGCCCTTTCAGTGTTACATCACAGATGTGATAAGTCTGAGTTTATAGTAAGTGAATGAGTGTGAGGAGCAGGAAAGCTAAATAGATACAAGGAAAGCATGGACCAAGCATTAAAACCTTCAGAGAGAGAAAACCCAGAGGCCAGGTATGACGGTCCAAGCTGTGACCCCAGCACTCCAGAAGAGAAGACAGGAGCATCAGAAGTGAAATTTCAGACCAGCCAGGTCTGTGTTATGACGATGCTTCATTCATAGATAGATAGATAGATAGATAGATAGATAGATAGATAGATAGATAGACAGAGAGAGAGACAGAGAGAGGGAGAGATCACTTCACTCATCTCTTTCGTTTTTCACGCAGCTCTTTTGTTTGTTTTATTTTGAGGCAGGTTCACTTTATGTAGCCCAGGCTGCCTGGAATTAGCTATGTAGACCAGGAGGATTTTGAACTCACAGGGATACACCTGCCTCTGCCTCCAGAGTCACCCTCAGGTCAAAGGTGTGCACCACCATGCCAGCAAAGATCTAAGCCCTGCTGTGAAGCTCAGGTGGTAACTGATTTCTTGTTGTTTTGGTACTTAGTAGCCCTGAATGACCTATAAGTGGCTTTTTTTAAAGATGAATCTCTAGGGGTTGGGGATTTAGCTCAGTAGTAGAGTGCTTGCCTAGCAAGCACAAGGCCCTGGGTTCGATCCTCAGCTAAAAAAAAAAAAAAAAAAAAAAACACAACACTTGCTTTTAAAGTTGTTCAAGTTAAAGTTCTATTTGCCAAAAACTTTACTACCAGTCACAGAAACTTTGGGACATCAACAATAGTCTTTAAAGTGATTTGTTTTTCTTTATAGAACAAAAGCACCAGATCCTATCAGCAGCCCACTCATTCCAATTCCCACTCTCCATTCTTTGCCTTCTTAGAGCCGGAACAACAGAGCAGGAATGAGTCACCTTACCCAACACCTGCAAATGGCAGGGGGGCCCCAATACTGACTCTAATTCCGTGAAGATTTTATCTCACATATGTTTCTGCACCTCTAATGATCCCACCTTAAAAACTGAATGTGCCATAGATCAGAAAAACACATTATTTTTACAGAAAGAGAGATTGTCCTGCTTCACGAGGGAGAACAGAGCAAATTTCTAATGTGATCCCCATGATGCCCATTTCAAGCCAAGTTCCATAGCTCTGTGCAGAAAGGCTTCCCAGTGAATTGCACATCTGTACACACCACACAGACATGTACGCATGTGCATGCACACACTCACCCTTTGCCCAGGCTACCCTATCCTCTGGTCTTAATCTAAACGTCAAATTGTATGAAAGTACCAACTGCATAACTCGAGGCATTGCATCAAAACATACTGCTGCTGAGTTCTGAGAAATAAGTGAGTCAGCCTAGATTTGCAGGGATAGAAAAAAAGAAACTTAGCAATTGTAAAAGTACCCTGACTGAGGCTCACATGGAATCTCAGAGTTTCAGAGGTAAAGCAAAAGGATCGGGAGTTTAAGGCCAGTCCAGACAATATGAATTTGAGACTAACCTGGGGTACAAGTGATGGTGTCTAAGAGAGAAAGAGAGAGAGGAGGAGAAGGAAGAGGAGGAGGAGGAGGTTGTGGAGGAGGTTGTGGGACCATGGGGGCTTGGTGGCTTGGTGGCACCTGTAGAGAAGCTCTCCAGCTACACATACATGCAGGCCCAACACTTACACATATGAAATAAAAATAAATAAATAAAAATCTAAATTTAAAAAACAACTCTAGTCATCTCTTATGTAAGATAAATTCCTGTGCACTAATCTAGAAGAATGATGCACATTAGATCATGGAGTAGGTTTTTTTTTCTATGAAAAGCAATATTGTTGGCATCAATCAGGAGTCTAGCATTTGGAAGGGAGTAGTAAAACTATGTGGCATAAAATGACTGACCACATTCAGGCCAGCATTCCTAGGAGATTCGCTTTTTCTTAAGTCAGAGTCTCACTATAGCCCAGGCTGATGTCAAACTCATGGCAATCCTACTCTCTCATCCTCCTGAGTGCCTGGATTACAAAAACAAGCCACCATGCCCAGCTTCCTATGAAATTATACAGGAGCTAATAATTCCCATTTACAGAACATCCTATTGCAATACATGATGCATGTGTAAATAAGCCCACTACACACATTGCCAGTCCTGCAAAAACACATACATCACACACATGCCCTCTAATAATAATGACACAAGCAGCTATGCATATAGTTCATATTGTTCTTCATTGTCTTAGAGGATCCCTTTTACTTATGATGGTGTAAGTCTATGCCATGATGACTTGTGTCTCAAATTCTAGCACTTGAGAGTTCCAGGCAAAAAGATCACAGAGAGGTGAGAGCCAGCCTTGGCTACACAGTGAATTTCAAGATAGTCTAGACTACAAAGTCAGACCCTGCCTCAAAAAAAATCAATAAAAATTTAGTGCCGGACTGGAGAGATGGCTCAGAGGTTAGGAGAAGTGGCTGCTCTTCCAGAGGTCCTGAGTTCAATTCCCAGCAACCACAGGGTGGCTCACAACCATCTGTAATGAGATCTCGTGTGAAGGTACACATGCAGGCAGAGCACTGTATACATAATAAATAAATAAATCTTTAAGAAAAAATGTAGTGCCGAGCAGTCCCGAGTGCCGTGCCAGAACCTCACACGTGTGTTTTCACGAGGTCTCTTGGTTGCATCATTTCTCCTGCTTGGTTTAATCTCTTGTTGTTTTCTCTTTATGGCCGCTAAGCCTACAAAATCCACTGCTACCATCATCAGTGATTGACTTGGAAATGGCAGTACAAATGACTAAGGACCACAACAATGGGACATCAGTGGATGTTTCTTGGCCACCAGGCATGCCCCATGCCCCAATCCTGTGATCCCAAAAATCAGAAACAAGATGACAAAAGCTATTAAAGACATGCCTCCTCCAAGGAATATAAGGAGGGCCTATATTATAAACTGAGAAAGTTCTAATAACCTGGATTGAGGGCCGGAAGTAGAAATGTATCCTGTGACCATCATGGCCACAGCAAAAAGTCAGACATTTAAGGAAAAGTCTTACCAGGTCTGGTAGTACAGGTCTCTGTGATTCCAGATCTCAAGAAATTGAGGCAGGAAGTAGAGCCCCGGACCAGCCTGGGCTACATAGACCCCACCTCAACTATTCCTAACCTGGGCTGCTTTAAGCAAGTCAAGAATTGAGCTAGGTTTGGTGGCACACAGCTGTAAGTCCAGCATTTAGTCAAATCAGGGGATTCAAAATCAACCTCCAATACATAGTGAATTCAAGGCCAGCCTGGGCTACATGAGACCCTGTCTTCAAACAAACAAACAAAACATCCTTATATATTAACTAATGTGAGAATAAGTGGTGAGTGTGTAGGTACTGATGTGAAGGCGGCTGAAGGATTTTTGGAAACTCATAAGCTAATTGAGTAGGAAAGTTGTTTGTTCTTGTCAGAGCAGATCTGACAAGAATACTTTGGCAGAACAGATAGAAAAATCTGGAAGATGATACCAATATTATTTACCACTCTAAATTTTTTTTTCAATCTGCCGGTGCTATTGGTTTGGATTTATTTTTACAAATTGAAGGTTTGTGGCATCCTACATCAAGGGAGTCTCTGACCATTATTTCCAATGACCTGTGCTCACTTCATGTGTCTGTAGCATGTTATTATTACATACATTCCTCATGGAGATTGCTGAGCAGTGATCTTTGATGTTATAAAAATTTGTTGTTTTGTTTTTTATGCGTGTGTGTGTGTGTGTGTGTGTGTGTGTGTGTGTGTGTGTGTATGCCATGTGTGTGCCAGTGCCTAAGGAGAAGAGGGTATGGGATCCCCTGGTGCTGAGGCAGGCTGTTGTGAGCTACCTAACATGGGTGTCGGTAATCAAACTCTGGTCATACTCAAAAGTAGCAAGTTCTCTTAAGGCCACGCTCCAGCCTTTCATATTGCTGAAGATCATAGTAAGCAAATGTTCATCCCCAACCTAAATCCCCAGTTCTGGATGCTCAGTTTGGTTCAGGTGAGGTGTCATCCTCGTGGGTGATTGCTCATGTCTGGGTGTAAGGGAGAATAGCTGCATTCCTCTGGGGGTGAAGGAGAAGCCCACTGCTCCTGGGATCCAACAGGACTGCAGGCTTTCGGCAGTAAATTGTTTCTCTACCTTCAGCCAACAAAGAAGACAGACAATGAAGACAAAGAGGCCCATCGTTCACCTGCGTTTGGTCACCAGCCCAAGTGAGCACTCAAAGCTTTAGAGCAAAAGCAAATTGTGCCTCTTTCACTGAAACAGTTCCAAGCTAGAACTAGGAACTCTATTGATTGGTCTATTTCCTGAGACAGCGCTGTTGAAATCAGACACCTCACCCACTTTGATTTCTAAGTGTGAAAGTAAGACTCTCACTTTAAATCAAAGGCTGGGAAAGAAGCTGGGGTGGCAGCAGAATTCTATAAGGCCAGCACTCAGGTCAGCCTTGTTGCTGATAAGAAGCAAGGTCTAGGTATAGCAAACCAGCCAGAGTATTCTCGTAAGCCAATGTCTAACCCAATTCTCTCCAGTTTTTAGGAAGGCAGAAGAAAAACTAACCCGAGTCACTTCTAGTACCTCACACCTCTAATCCCAGCACTCAGAAAAATAAGGCTATTGAGCCATGGTGGCCCACGCCTTTAATCCCAGCACTCGGGAGGCAGAGCCAGGCAGATCTCTGTGAGTTCAAGGCCAGCCTGATCTACAAAGCAAGTTCCAGGAAAGGCACAAAGCTACACAGAGAAACCCTGTCTTGTAAAACCAAAAGAGAGAGAGAGAGAGAGAGAGAGAGAGAGAGAGAGAGAGAGAGAGAAGAGAAGAGAAGAGAAGAGAAGAGAAGAGAAGAAAAGAAAAGAAAAGAAAAGAAAAGAAAAGAAAAGAAAAGAAAAGAAAAGAAAAAAGCTTAAAGTTCACGGAAGTTAGTTTATGAGATTTAAGAAAAGAAACTACCTCCACAATACCACATACCATTCCAGAACACCATATACTACCTCAGAATACTTCATACTACTCCATGACAGTGTATAACACTCTACAATACAGCATAATACTCCATAATAAAGTGTAGCACTCCTTAACTTTGTATACGTTCTGGGAACACAGACAGCTTGGGAAGGGATGAAGAAATAGATATGGCTGGGATCTCAAGTGCAGGTTTATAACACTGCACACTACTCCATAACATTCCATAACACCACACAACACCACATAACACCCAATATCACTCCATAACACTCTATACTACACCATAACACAATATACCACTCCATAACATCCTATCACACTCTATAACAATCTATAATACCACTTTACCACTCAATAAAACTCTATAACACAGCATACCACTCCATAACACCACATACCACCCCATACCCCCACATACCACCCCATAACACTCTATGACATCCTATATCACTCCACAACACAGACTACTACTCCATAATAATGCATACCTATCTTACTTAGGATTTCTATTGCTATGATAAAACACCATGCTCGAAAGCGGGGAGGAAAGGGTTTATTTCATTTTACAACTAGTAGCCCATCATCCAGGGAAGTCAGGACAGGAACTCAAGAAGAAGCCATGAAGGAATGCTGCTTACTGGCTTGCTCTCTGTGGCTTGCTAAGTCTGCTTTCCTATACAACCCAAGACCACCTGCCCAGAAGTGGTACCACCCACAATATGCTGGGTCCTCCCGCATCAATCATCAACTAAAGAAATTCACGACTTGCCTACATGCCAGTCTTGTGAGGTAGTTTTCTTAATGGAAGTTCCCTTGTCCAAAATGACTCTACCTTGGGCCAAGTTGACATAAAACTAGGCCATACTACACCACTCTGTAACACCCCATATCACCCTGTAATACCACATGCCACTCCATAACACTGCACATCACTCCATACCATGCCTTCACACCACATACCACTCCAAATATGGACACTACTCTGTAACAATGCAATGCACTGCTTACACAAGAGCACTGTAGACATGTGTGGTGAAGTGGATGCTGTCTTCATGCTTTCTAATACAATATCCACTCTGCCTCCTGTGGTCCAAGGAATACATTTGGTTTTAAATTGTTATTATTTGAGAAATGGATTTTTGTAAGCATCCAGAAAAGATTCTCTACTCTTTTGGTTGTTGCTATTGTCACTGCTACTGTTGAGATATGGCATCATGTAGCCCAGGCTGGCCTCACACTGATTATGTAACCCATCAGGAGTGATCTTGAACTCCTGATCCTCTTGCTTTAGCTTCCCAAGTATTGAGACTTTTATTTTTTTATTTATTTTTGTCATGGATGTGATACATGTATGTATGTACCATAGTGCACATGTGGCTGTCAGAGGAAAACTTTGTGACATCAATTCTTTCGTTCCACCTTCACATGGGTTCCTAGGATCCATATCAGGTCCTTGTCATCGAGAGGCTTAGACATCAAACACTTTAACCAGTTAGCCATCCCACCTGTCTCAGTATTGTTTTGTTTTCAGACATGATCCCATGAAGCCCAGGCTAGTCTCAAACTCACTGTGTAGTCGAGGATGACCTTGAATCCCTATTCTCCCTGCCTCTATCTCCCAAATGCTCAGATTATAGGAATGCACCATCAACTAGACAAAGATTCAAGTTCCAGATGTCATAAGAACATTTATGGTTCAAGCCAGGTGCGGTGGCTCACACTTTTAATTACAGCATTTAAGATACTGGCACAGATATACAGGTGGATTCTCATGGGTTTGAGGCCACCCTGAACTACACAATGAGTTTGCAAAGAGTCTGAGCCGGGCGGTGGTGGTGCACGCCTTTAATCTCAGCACTTGGGAGGCAGAGGCAGGAGGATCTCTATGAGTTCGAGGCCAGCTTGGGCTACCAAGTGAGTTCCAGGAAAGGCACAAAGCTAAACAGAGAAACCCTGTCTCAAAAAAATCAAAAAACAAAAAAAAAACCAAAAAACAAAAAAAAAAAAAAAAAAGAAAGAAAAGGAAAGGAAAAGAGTCTGAACTAGTGTCAGACGTTGGCTAAAAAAAAAAAGAGAGAGAGAGAGAGAGAGAGAGAGAGAGAGAGAGAGGAAGGCAGTTGGGATTCAAAATTAACAGCAATTTGGAAGTTGACCCAACCCTCATGGACAACTTTGAGAGCTGAAACCCTTCACTAGCCAAAGAACCTGCCTTCACGGTAGAAGTTGAACCCCTAGACCCAACTGAATGTTACAGTCTCATGGGAAAATCCCCTCTCGAGATTGGACAAAGAAAGTCATTTGTTGAGGTGAGAGCTGTTCCTCAGGAAGGTGATTGAAACATTTTAAACCGCAGCAGAGGACTGTGATTAGTGGAGCGCCTTGCTGACAAGAGCAGCTGCAGGGTTAACAGGGCTGACTCCAGTTTGGGAACTGTGGCTAAAATGTTTTCAAGCCATCACTACATGCAACAGGAAATCATTCATGACTTGCTGGTCCATTCGGCAAAATTTGTTGTCTTTTATTTTATTTTAAGACTTACCAAATGCTGTCAAAATTGTTAAGACTTTACATTTCAATTGAAGTATATATATATTATCATCCAAACAAAATACTATTACAAAATTCATAGACAAAAAATTCTTAGATCTATTGGGAAATCAAAATATACACATGCTTGCCTTATTGTGATGATCTCTGGATTTTAGGGGTAGGGAACTAAAGCCACAGTGTTTCTCAAGTGTGCCTGTAGCCTAATATTCCTCAGCAACACACCTGTGCAACATGTCACATTGCAGAATACTGTAAACAATTAATTAAAATGCAATGGCAAGAATTTGGATATCTCAAGACATCTAAAAGACAAAAACTAGGATTAGGGAGACGCCTCAGTGGTTAAGACCCCATGTGTTCTTGCCAAGGATCTGGGTTCAATTCCCTGTACCCACATGGTGGCTACAATAGTATTTTAACTCCAGTTCCAGGAGATCCAACACCCTCTTCTGACTTCTGTGAGCACTGCACAAATGTGCTGCACAGACATTCACACAAGCAAAACACTCTCTCTCTCTCTCTCTCTCTCTCTCTCTCTCTCTCTCTCTCACACACACACACACACACACACACACACACACACAAAATAAAATGAAATAAAATAAAATAAAATAAAATAAAAAGAAAGACATTGAAAAGATAAAAATTAAGCATATCTAAACATAGAAGAGGTTCAGTAAAAATATGACATTCAAAATAAAAAGTGGTCTGGTGGTGGTGGCGAATGCCTAAAATCCCAGCACTTGGGAGGCAGAGGCAGGCAGATCTCAGTGAATTCGAGGCTAGCCTAGTCTACAAAGAGAGTTCCAGAACTGTTACACAGAGAAACCCTGTCTCAAAAAAATACCCTAGATAGATAGATAGATAGATAGATAGATAGATAGATAGATAGATAGATAGATGGATGGATGGATGGATGGATGGATAGATACATAGACATAGACATAGACATAGACATAGACATATATATAGTGAGGGGCTGGAGAGATGACTCAGAGGTTAAAAGCAATGGCTGCTCTTCCAGAGGTCCTGAGTTCAATTCCCAGTAAACACATGGTAGCTTACAACCATCTATAAAATGTTCTCTTCTGGCATGCAGGTAGATATGCAGAACACTCATACATAAAATATAAATTAATTAATCAATTAAAATAAAACATGAACAGAAAAAGACAACAGTGCTAAATCTGCATGGAACATTGTCTCATTTGATCTGTGCTGTAATGAATACCATTACCAAACGCAGCTTAGAGGAGGAACGAGTTTATTTCAGCTTGTGCTTCAAGTCGTATTACTGAGGAAAACCAGAGGAGGACCTGAAGAAGGAACTGAAGCAAAGACCATGAAGAACCATTGTTTGCTGCCTCGTTTGCTGGCTCATATTCATCTAGCTTTCTTACATAGCCCAGGACCACCAGCCTAAGGATGGTGCTTCCCACAGCGGGCTGAACCCTGGTATATCAATCATCATTCAAGACAATTTCTCACAGACTTGACCATAGGCCAATATGATCTGGGAAATTAGTCAGTTGAGGGTCTCTTTTCCCAGATAGTCACCTAAGTTGTGTCAAGTTGACCATAAAAATTGATCAAGACAGAAAACTTCTAACAAATGAAGCTTGCAGATCTGGAGGCTACTCTAGGAATGCCAGTGAATGAGTGCCAGCGAACTTGAGAGTCTGGGACATTGGTGTATAAAATTCTAAATTCTGAAACCACAGTATAGTATACCCCCAAACCCTCAGTTCAACCACTAGCACTATTTTTTTTTTTTAAAGATGTATACAGCATTCTGTCTACATGTATGCCTGCAGGCCAGAAGAGGGCACCAGATCTCATTACAGATGGTTATGAGCCACCTTGTGGTTGCTGGGAATTGAACTCAGGACCTCTGAAATAACACCCAGTGCTCTTAACCGCTGAACCATCTCTCCAGCCTGCACTATTTTTTTAAAGATATATATATATAATCTTAAGTGGTTCCTACATGGTGGTGGAGCACAGCTTTAATACCAGCACTCAGGAGGCAGAGGCAGGTAAATCTCTAAGTTTGAGGCCAGCCCAGTCTACTGAGAAAGTTCCAGGGTGGCACAGAGAAACCTTTGTCTCAGAAAACAAACAAAAAAAAAATCTAATCTTGCTTGTATATGAGATCAAAAGGTAGTATTTTCTGTGTGACATCACACATTGCCTAATTATGTTTTCACACCCAAGATCTTCAGACCCTAAAACCAGCCATGCCCCCAGAAACCTGGGATGCAGGCAGCCTGTCTATTGTTATGCCTAACATGTCTCAGGTTAACCCAGCCCCATTCTTCTATTCAGAGAAAGTGACACACACTCTACACCCAACACCCTGACCTCCTACACAACCTCATTTCTACTCCTATACATTTGGTTACAAAACATGGGACATACATTAACTAAGCCTGCTTCCCCGTGATTCAGCACACACACACACACACACACACACACACACACACACACACACACACACACACACACGGTTCCCTATGAAACCTTTAAGAGTAGACCTGACACCTAGAGGAAGGAAGCTTCTTATTTCAGAACCCCACTGTGCTGTGTTATGCTGCCCATCTGCCATCTGGAGTTAACAAAACTCTTACCTGGTTGTGGTTGCTGGAGGTTAAAGGCTCAAATGGGAATCAGGTGGGGAAATAGGAGAAAGGTGAGGGTAAGGAGTGCTTCAATCAAAACTAGGCTATTTTTGTATACCCTTATAGAGGGTCTGGAGAGACAGCTAAGCAGTCAAGAGCATTTGTTCTTGCAAAGGACCCAGGTTTGACTCCAAGCACCTGTCTGGTTGCTCATAACTATTTATAATTCTAGTTCCAAAGGATCCAGTGCTTTCTTCTGGCCTCTGAGAGCACTAGACATACACACTTATATAAACAAAATAAAAATAAATGTTAATCCCACCAGTGGAGAATAAGACCACTACCACAGTTTAAAGCCAAATTCTAAGCAAGTTTTAATTAAATACTGGCCAGGTAGATGGGCTCTGGCCGGGTCCATCATCAGATTTCACGATTTGCAGAGGCTTAAGAAAGAAAATCCATAATTCATTGCATTTCCAATCAAGGGCAAGCATACATCATGACATATTTCCTGCCTGTGAACTTCCTGCCCACATGTGATGAAGCACATCTGGTGCAAATGGGTAAAACAAACTTGTTTAGGGGAGTGAAAATATGTGACTTGATATCTCCCATTAAAAAAAAAAAAAATAGCCTTCAGCCTTTCAGGAACTATCTGTCCTTGGACAAGGGGCTTCTGCAACATCAGAGGTATTTTTGTTTCATGGATCTAAGACATAGTAACTAAAACTTAACATTTAACTTTGGCTCTCACAAAAGCTTTATTTAAAAATAAAATAGTGTGTGTGCACGTGCATGTGTTCATGTGTGTTGAAAGGGACATGTCTCGAGCATTTGAATACTTGTTGGTGGTGGTCTTTGGGGAGGTTTAGGAGGAAGGAAGCATGCCAGTGGAGGGAAGCTTTGAGAATTCAGACACTGCGCCGTTTCCAGTTCACTCTCTCCGCTTCATGCTCCTGGTTTAAGGTGTGAGCTCTAAACTTTCTGGCCCTGCCTTGAAGCTGTTTGCGGCCATGCCTCACCGTGATGGATGCGCGTCCCTCTGGAACCACGACCCCAAATACACTCTTCCTTCTGTAAGTTACCCCTAGTTGTGGAATTTTATCACAGCAACAGAAAAGGATCTAACACAAAATGTAAGTAAAGGTGCTGATCACAGGCATCCCACACGGGTGGACAATGCTTCCCCTAGAAGACAGGGGTTCCAGGGGTTCTCAAATGAAAACGTCAGTGCCAAGGGTGGGCATCCCTGTGAACCTGGGAATCTCCAGACGATCAAAAAAATAAAATCAATAAATAAATAAATCATCAATCAATAAATAAATAAATAAAACCCACAGACTATTACTGTTGCCTTTTGTTGTTCACCAGAACAACATCACCAGAACTGGATGGCAAGACCTTATTGCTAATGACACCATGCACTGTGGTTGTAGGACACTGAGATATCACACTAGGAATTAAATAAAACCTTCCTACTGTCTAGCATTCATAGGTACTATGAATGGTGCTGGAGGGGAAAATTAATCAATGGTATTGTTCAGAGGTGAATCCTGAATTTTGTAATACTGACCAAACAGACAAGATGTACTCACTAGCACAATAGTGCCATGAAGGCTATAGAAATGACCGACTGCTTTCTAGTTGGTGTTGAGGCCTGCTCCACAGGACCCTGTACTGAAAACCTAGTTAAAAGATGGGTGAAGGACAGAAAAAATAAATAAATAAATATAAATAAATAAATATATATATTGTTGTCAAGATTCTATTTCTTTCTGTTATGCCCAGATCATGGGGACCCCCCCCCCAAAAAAAAAAAACCACCATGGAGACCAAATCCTGTATGTAAAAGCAAAGAGCCTTCATTTCAAGCTCTGGAGCTTGGTCCCTCTGTCTGTCTGACACAGTAGGGAGAGCAGAGAGCCCTGAGCTCAGGTGGGGTGGGGTTTTTAATCATAGCAGAGGTTGGGGTGAAGGGATTTCCAGGGTCCAGGACCCTGATTGGCTGACAATTGCCTAGCGGTATCTATAAAACAAAAAATAGGTGTGTGCTAGACTCAGGGACATCTGGCCACTTATCTAATGGTTGGAATGTTTGGGATGTCAGGTACTTCCTATCCCTGGGTGGATCCCTGGGTGGTATCAGCTTAAGGCTTTTCCTGGATCTGGGTGTTGCCTGCCAGTAAGCCTGTCACAGAAGCTGTGTGTAGGCCCCTAAGCCTGTCATGGCTCCTGTGTGGTCAAGCTGTTTTGGGGCCCTCCACACTTTCCATGCTTTCAGAGGATCCTTTCTCTATCTAGAATAAATCCAAACTTTCCATTTTAATATTAAAGCTGTTCAATTTTTCCGTAAAGTAAATCTTTCCAATAGCAATCTCCAAAGTCTCCTGAAGGAAGATGGGGCTCTACAACAACAACTCTACCCAGTCCAAAATGATGCCATGGTACCCATGAACATTATTCAACGATCAACTTTGGACTGAAAACTCTCTAGGACAGTTCCAAGATGAGATGGTCCATCATACTACACCTCTAGCCAGAATCTCAGACAACCTTACCCATTACTCTAAGACTGGCTGCAGAATCTACAGCTAGTCCTATTGAGACCTAACTATCTGAGCTTTCTTACAGGGCTCCACTGTTGCCTGGCTAAGTCAGTCAGTAGAGCATGAGACTCTTAATCTCAGGGTCATGGGTTTGAGCCCCACATTAGGCACCAGATAATGGGATTAATCCACAGAGTCTATTTAATGAGCAAAGGAATTTTATTTGGGGGTTAACTCACAACCACAGGAGATTTATCCAGGAAAGTTGATGCTGATCTGCCTGGTCCAAGATCTCAGCATCCAGAACCATGAGGTAGCAAAGAGAAAGTGCGCACATGCATCCCAGGTCTTCAGGGTTCACAGTAGCCATGTTCCAGGGGCATGTACATCAAGGTCATAGATAGATGTAACAGTTACCTGCTACCTCACTAGGGGCAATGCTTCAGAGCAGTACAAAAGACCATGGATGAGACCTCCTCCCTTCTTCAATAAATGATGTTCGATGTTCCAAAAAAAAAAAAAAAAAAAGAAGAGGAGGTCAAGAACATGATGGGGAAATCCACAGAGACAGCTGACCGGTGCTAGTTGGAGCTCACTGACCCTAGACTGACAGCTCAGGAACCTACATGCGACCAAACTAGGCCCGCTGAATGTGGGTGACAGCTATGTGACTCAATCTGTCTGTGGGGTCCCTGGCAGCAGGACCAGGACTTATCCCAGATGCATGAACTGGCTTTTTGGAGCCCATTCCCTGCGGTGGGATACCTTCCTCAGCCTTGATACAATGAGGAGGGGCTAGGCTCTCCTTCAACTTGGTATGCCAGACTTTGTTGACTACCATGGGAGGCCTTACCCACTCTGAGGAGTGTGTGGGGGCAGAGTGGGAGGGAGGTGAGGAGGCGGGAGAAAGGGAGGGAGGGGGAACTGGGGTTGGTATGTAAAATGGAAAAAAAATTAATAATAAACATATTTAATAATAAAAAAAGCAGACTGAACAAGCCATGGGGAGCAAGCCAGTAAATAGCACCCCTCCGTGGCCTCTGCATCAGCTTCTGCCTCCAGGTTCCTGCCCTGCTTCAGTTCCTGTCCTGACTTCCTTCAGTGATGGTCTACAATGTGGAAGTGTAAGACAAATAAATCCTTTCCTCTCAAAAAAAAAAAGATACAGAATTCTCAGCTCCTTCTCCAGCACCATGTCTGCCTGCATGCTGCCATGTCACACCCTGTTGATAATGGACTGAACCTCTGAACTATAAGCCACTCAATTAAATTGTTAAAGACTAAATAAAAGATATTTAATTAATTATTTAATTTAAAATATTTCTAATTAAAATTATATTTTAATAATATAACTCTGTCCTAGAGGATAATTTGATTTAGTGCTTTTCTCCCAAATTGTAATTCTCTTTTGTCCTACCTCAAAACTTAATACATATAACCTATGCATGCACACACGCATTTGTGTGTGTATGTGTTTTTAGACAGGATCTCTCTACATAGCACTGGCTATCCTGGAACTCACTATGTAGATCAGACTGACCTTGAACTCACAGAGATCCACCTGCCTCTGTCTCCTGATATTGCTGGTATTAAAAACATATAATACCACACCTGGTTTCCACATTATTGCTTATATGTAGATGTAATTCTGAACAGTTTTATTAAATAAGAAACACAGAGCCAAATGCAGAGTTAAAAGCCCAAGAAGTCAGAGCAGCAGCCAAGAGCTAAGACCAAGACCGCCTTCTTACCCCTCCCTGTCGCTGTTGTCCTTCCCCTCAGAAAGAGACCTACTTCCTGTGTGTCTGTCTTTTTATTGAATTTCTGTTCTGCCTTCTCATTGGTTGTAAACCCAACCACTTGACCTCCTCGTCACTGCCTGTCTATACAGACCTCCGGGGCTCTATGGTTGTTATTGAGAATAAAGGCTTGTGTCTCCATGCTGGCTGTATCCTTGAACACACAGACTCTGACTGCCATATGATTGGGATTAAGGGCATGTGCTACCACTGCCAGACTTCTGCTAAATGGCTTGCTATTAGCTCTGACCCCCAGGTAACTTTATTTATTAACATACAAATAAAATCACATTTCAGCACAAATAAAATATCACCATACTTATATAATAGTCACTTATTATTATTTATTATGTTCATATTTGTTCAAAACAGTGTCTTACATAGCCTAGACTGGCCTCAAATTCCTTATGTAGCCAGGGCTGAGCATGACGTCCTGATGTTCCTATCTCTGCCTCCCAAGTACTAATGGAAGGCCTGAGCTACAACACCTGTTTTTCCCATAAATTTTTATTTTGTTTGAAACAGGGTTTCAGTAGCCCAGGCTGATCTCAAACTCAATATGTAGATGAGGATGTCCTTGACTTCTCCTGCCTTCACTTCCCAAGTGCTAGGATTAGAGGCATGCGCCAAAATGTTCAGCTTGCCCATACACTTGTCACCTTTAGATTACTTAAAATAACTAATATAAGTCCATCTAAACTATGATGTTCCCTTTATTGCAGTGGTTTGAAATGGAAACTACATTATCTCTAAAGTGGCCTTTCTCCTTAACTTAAACATTACCATACTGTTTAAGGAATAATTTCAGGGGGAAATATCTGTATGTATTTATTTCAGACAATTTTTTATGTACTTTTGAGGGTTTATTGAATCTGATGTGGACCCTACAACAGAGAGGTCTCTTTCCTCTGTTTTCATCCCACAGCTATCTCCAATTTTATGTTGCTGAAAGACAATTCAGATGGGACAGAGAAGTAATTCAAACATTCAAGGGGTTAATTAGAGCAAACGGGGAGGGAAGAAGACTGAGCAGCAGAAGCAAGAGTCTGGTAGGCCTTGGAATTATATTTCTCTTCTCATGTTATTCCCTTCCCTCTTGCATTTCCTAGGGTAGGCACTTCCAGAATAGAGACATCCTTTCCTCAGAAACCCATTTTATCCATAATTTAACCTGATATTTGTAATCAATAGGTTTCTGAATATACCTGACAGCACAATATATCACCATGGTTATTAATAGATTTGTAAGATGCAAGAATATGAATGGGGGTGCTGGAGAGATGGCTCAGAGGTTAAGAGCACCAACTGCTCTTCCAGAGGTCCTGAGTTCAATTCCCAGCAACCACATGGTGGCTCACAACCATCTGTAATGAGATCTGGCGCCCTCTTCTGTATACATGATAAATAAATAAATTTTTTTAAAAAGGATATGAATGCTGTGGGATAATGCTTTTGTACACTGGTTTAATAAGATGCTGATTGGCCAGTAGCCAGGCAGGAAGTATAGGCGGGGCAAGCAGACTAAAGGAATGCTAGGAAGAGGAAGAGGAAGAGCAGAGTCAGGAGTCACCAGCCAGACACAGAGGAAGCAAGATGACAGGTCAGATTTGAGAAACGGTACCAAGCCACATCGATAACCATAGATAAGAATTATGGGCTAATTTAAGTATAAGAGATAGTTAGTAATAAGCCTGAGCTAATGGCCACACAGTTTATAAGTAGTAGTAAGCCTCTGTGTGATTATTTTATAAAAGGCTGCAGGACTGTGGGTAAGAGATTTGTCCCAACCACGGGCCAGGCAGGACACAGAAAAACTCCCAGCTACATAAGAATAGGGATTTAAGTACCCCTGAAATCTAAAAGCACTCTGTGTTTGCTCCCTGTATAAACTGACAACATAACCACCCCATGGTATGGCTAAGGGGAAGGTTTTTATTGTTGATATTTGAGAAAGAACAGCCAGAGGCATCTGGAAGAGTCCAGAGCAGAGAGAGAAAGAAGCAGACTGAACATGGCCAGCAGACTGGACATGTCAGGGCTCTCGGTGAGAGAGGGGAGAATAGCAGGAGATAGAGAATAGAGAAAACATGGTGAGAGAAGCAGGAGCAGAGCAAAGAGAGAGAAAAAACATAGCAAGAATAGCAGGGTTATAAGGAGAATGTGTACCTGGGCATAGGGGAACCTATGAGCTGGAGGGAGGCTCGGGGAGGGGAGGAGGGGAGAAAGACAGGATCCTAGCATAGACTTTGAAAAGTGTAACAGATACTTGTGATACAGAGGGAGCCTGGAAGCCAGCATGTGCTTTGATATGCTGACAGGCATATCAAAGGCATGTCTTTTCTGTCAGAAATAAGGGAAATGACTCCTTTTGGTAAACAGGAACCAATTTCACAAGTTCCAGCATGGCTTTTATCTATCAGAAATCCTCCTATAGTTCAGACTGAGCTCATTTCTGGACATTTGGAACTGCCTTTTGAGTTGGAGTTTTCCTTTGGACCTAACACTCCTCTGGTGAGGAGGTCCATTAAGCTGCTCTGAGCTGCTCTGAGCTGACAGAGCAAGCCACTGGCTCCAGTTGTTCATAACATCCGGGTTTTGAGGTCATGAGCTCGCCTTCTTGAAAGGGGTAAGGGTACCTTCTCCTCTCAAAGAGAATAAGAGAGAGAATTTATTCTGTGACCAAATCTGAGAGACCATGTCCTGGGAACACTAAATACAGTGTTCCACTGGGGGAGACAAAGAAAGTCATAAATCAGTGTTCCTCAAGTATATCAGTGGGGCCAGGGAAAGGTAAGTTATTGCAAAGCAGGAGAAACTGTAACCAGTTTTATATAAAAGCTGGTGGCATTCTGAGCTTTAAGACAGATGAGAGCAAGTGGTCTGCTAAGAATACATTATAAAGTTTTGATAGTCACAGGCAGCTAGGTCAGACATAGGTGTATATAGTGGATGCTTTCAAAGGAACTAAAAATAGCCCAAGATATTTGGCTCTGGTCTGCCATATTTCCACTTGCCTTAATCTTGCAGTTCAGTCATTTGACCTCGTAGAGTCTTTATTAGGAGTGGAGTGCCTTTCTCCTCTTTCTCCTTCCTTCTGTTCCCCTGCTTCTCCTCTTCCTCCTTCCCTCCTTCTCCTCAGAACTTCTGTTCACAAGCTGGTCCATCTGCAGCGACCACCCTCTGACTTCTTGTGTCTTATGACCCATTTCATTTTGGGAGGTAGATTATTTGTGACTCCAGAAACGAACAGAAAGGTTGGTTACTCACACAGATCCCTGAACTGCCATATACAACAGTCTATAGAGTACAACGCGATGATTTTGACTTCATTTATTTAAACACACATATCTATGTGTTATTTATACAGGATACCACATAGCCTAGGCTGGTTTTGAAATCACTTTGTTGCTGAGCATGACCTTGAACTTCTGATACTCCGGCCCCCAGGAAACCAGAAAAAAAGTAAAAATGGTATGTGAGCATACAAACACACACACATTTAAAAAAAAATGTATTTTCCTTGTGATTTAGGGGATTATTTATGTAAAATGCAGATCAATGTGCAGTTTGTCCTTAAAGACACCTGAATTTTATTTTTAATGTATTTTATGTGTATGAGTGTTTGTCGACACGCATGACTGTGCACCACATGAAAACAGTACCCAAAGAGATCAGAAGAGGGTGTCAGATCCCTGTGACAAGAGTTACTGATGGTTGTGAGCTGCCATATGAACACTGGAAATTGAACCCAATGTCTTCTGGAAGAGCAGCCAGTGCTCTGAACAGCAGAACCACCTCTACAGCCCTGGGATTTAATTTTTAATAATTATTTATCAGCTTTATTATCATTATTGAGACAGTGCCTTACTGCACAGCCCTAGCTGGCCTGGCATGCTCTATGTAGAGCAGGCTCCCCTTGAACTCACAGAGATGTCTGCCTCTGCCCCTGAGGGCTGGATTAAAGATGATTAAAGAGATAAAAGTGTTGCACCTCCTTGCCTGGTTTATGAAATGCCAAAGATCTAATCCACAGCTTTGTGCATGCAGAACAAGAACTCTAAAACTGAACTACATTCTCCACCCTGGAACTTATTTTTACTTAGTTCTTATCTATTATATACAGTGGGACCATAAAATGACAGTCAAGACACTTTTGGAGACCAGTGACAAAAGCTCCTAAGACCTTTAAGACTGTTAGCCACCTCTCCTCCTCCTGTGTCTACTATTCAGGGAATCTGCCTTTCCCTCCCTTTCGTCCCAGCATTTATCACAAATGAAGAGCCCATCAGGTAGAAGATGAAGACCCAAACCAGGCATGGCGGCACACACATTTAATCCCAACAGTGAGGAGGTAGAGGCATGTGGATCTCAGAGAGATGAAAGCCTCATAGCAAATTCCAGGCCAGTTATGGCTACAAAGTAAGACACTGTCTCAAAGAAATCAAAATAATAAATAAGTAAATAAATTAGTTCAGGGACAAACTGCTCATTGATCTTCGTTTTACATAGGAAATCTCCATTTTCCAAAGGTACACACCGTTTTCTGTTTTTGTTTTTGTTTTTTTGTATCTGGCACTCAAGACCACCACCCCTCCTCCAAGAACTAGATATGATGTCCACTCTTTTCTTTGTCGTGGGAAGCCTGAGGAACAAGTTCTCTCCAACTACTGCTAAGTTTAGCTTCCCTCCGGCTAGCATTAACCAGAGATTCCTGATTCCAGATCCCAAATGTCCCCTGCTACTGCAGGAAGAGTTGCTTTGATTTCATGGAGTCTTAACCCTTGGAACTGAGGCCAAGGCTTTGTCCCTCTGAAATCTACATAGACAAAGACAGAACAAAGAAGTACTTACTGGGCTTTAAAATAAATCACTGTTAATTGTGGTGCCCTTGAAACTCCTAACAGCTGTGTTGGGGCCTGTAAGGAGCCAATCACCTTGACAAGGCCACAGAAGTTTCAGTAGGCAAGCCTGCCTGGCCCCTTCCACCTGCCTAGCCCCCTCTGCCCGCTTTCCCTGCCATTGTTTGGAACTCCAGTTTTGAAGTACAATAGCCTCTTTGTTTCAGGGACACAGGTAAAAGCTATGCGTGTTCAAAGGTGACAGGAACGCTTCAGCATTAATCCCAGAGTGACCCCACCCCACCCTCCAGAAGCTCTTAGACTAGAAAGGCTCTCATGTATCTGCCTGTTACAACCAAGTCCTTCTAGCCCTGTTCTTGCCTCTCTCCCACCTCCTCTGCACCTACTTTTTCCTTAGGCATTTCAAGTGGAGATCCAACCTTACATAAATGAGACAAAGAACATTCTCTTTACCCTTCCAACTAAAGGAGTCTTCTGAAAATACGTTAATACAGGATTAGTTTTTAAAAGAGAGAGAGAGAGAGAGAGAGAGAGAGAGAGAGAGAACCTCCTACCAAAAAGAGAGAAACAGAGACGGAGAGAAAATCTTGACAGTGGTGCCCAGAATTAATTAGATGGGCACTAATTTAACATCAAAATTGCATTGCAAATATTTTTCCCTCATCTTCAGCATTTAGAAGACTGACTTACCAGGCATATTTTCAGGCAAAGATTATTCATGTGGAAACGTTTGCTTTATCTAGGCAAAGCACATATAAGACTGGAGAGATTTCCATTTCCCCCAAGTACAGCTTGTTATCCTGGTCTCTTCTATCCCTTTTCATGGTATCCTAGTTCAGAAACTTGGAAATAGATAGAATCTAAAATATGTTTATCTTGGAAGCTCTGCCTTTGAAGCAGCCATCTCCATAAGAACCAGAATGATGATTCTATCTCAAAAAGGTATCCCACCAAGCTGTACTTGTTCCAGAAAATACCTGACCCAAGACCTAGCTCCAACTCTTAATGATCCCCCCTTACTGGGCACGGAATCTAAGCATTTGAGGGTTTCAAGGCAGCAGGAACCACGTGAGCTACGGCCAGCCTGGCCTACAGAGTCAGACCCTGTCTCCAAAAACAAACAGGAATGAGAGAGCAACAAGAGCAAAAGGCTTGCTCATGAAGAAACACAAATGGCCAGTTAACATAGTCCTGAGTATACTTACTCATGAGAAAAGTGAACAATAAAACTGCGATGAGGCTGGGCAGTGCTGGGCATACACCTTTAATCCCAGCATTTGGGAGGTGAGGCAAGCAGCCTCTGTGAGTTCAAGCCCCACCTGGTCTACAGGACAGGCTCCAAAGCCACACAGAGAAACCCTGTCTCGAAAAAAAAAAAACAACAACAACAATCTGCTTTGAGATCCCATCTCACCCCAGTCAGAATGGTTATTATCAAGCAGACAAATGACCACAAATGCTGGAGAAAGTGTGAGGAAATTTTGATATGAGTGCAAACTGGTGAGGCCACTATGGAAATTAGTGTGCAGGTACCCCAAAAGATGGACCAGAACTGCTGTAGGGCCCAGATATACAACTCCAAGTATGCAGCTGCAGGACTGATCGTAAGTCAGCATGTCATGGAGAAACTTGAACACCATGTTTGCTGCTGTTCTATTCACTGTAGTCAAGATATAGAACTGTCTAGATGTCCAATAACAGGTAGGCAAAGAAAGAAAATGGTACAGTGTTGGCAAGATGGCTCAGGGAGTAAAAACTTGCTGTGCAATACTGACAGCCTATTACAACTCCCAGAACCCACTGCAGGTGGAGAGCTAACTAACCAGTGTAAAGAAGAGAGAGGAGGGTTCCTTTGCCACACTGGCTTAGTTTTGTCTTTCATATAATTTACATGATACACTACACTATCTCCTAAATATCCATGAGCCCTCCAGTCTATCCCTGAAGTCATTTCTAATATTCAGAAATAACTGAGAGTGAAAACAGTCTACCAGGTGCTTTATTTGCTCCTGGTATACTGTGGGATAATGCTCTTGTACACTGTAAAGATTTGTCACACGAATTGGTTAAATAAAACACTGATTGTGGGCTGGAGAGATGGCTCAGAGGTTAAGAGCACTGACTGCTCTTCCAGAGGTCCCGAGTTCAATTCCCAGCACCCACACGGTGGCTCACAACCATCTGTAATGTGATCTGGCACCCTCTTCTGTATACATAATAGATAAATAAATCTTTTAAAAAAACAAAAACAAACAAACAAAAAAACAAACAAACAAACAAAAACCACTGATTGGCCAGCAGCCAGGCAGGAAGTATAAGCAGGGCAACAAGACTAGGAGAATTATGGGAAGAGGACGGGCAGAGTTAGGAGTCACCAGACAGATACAGAGGAAGCAAGATAAGAATGCCTTACTGAGAAAAGGTAACAAGCTACGTGGCTAAACATAAACAGAAACATGGGTTAACTTAAAGTGTAAGAGTTAGCTAGTAACAAGCCTGAGCTAGTGGCTGAGCATTTATAAGTAATATTAAGCCTTTGAGTCAATTATTGGGGAAGCGGCTACAGGGTTTTGAGAGTTGCTGGTGTGACAAAAACTTCAGACTACCTTTGTAACCTCAGATTCACCCTTTTGCTAACCAGTTAGCCTAGGCAGGAGGTAATGCATTCACACACTTTTCTGGTTTTAATAGCAGCCATTATATGTTGAAAAAAAAAAAAGACCAAATACTTCCCATGAGGAGGTCTTTTATTTAAATATCAATACAAATATTTTATTGTCCCAAAAGACACCTCAAATCATACTCTTCCCCCATTCCCTGCTCACCTGAGCCCTCCCGCTCTTATGCCTACCTACCCCTAGTCCACCCACAAAATCTGTTCTATTTCTACTTCCCAGGGAGATCCATGTTTCTCCCTTGGAGTGTTTGTTTTTACCTAACCTCTCTGGGTATGTGGACTGTACCTTGGTTATCATTTACTTAAAAGTTAATATCCACTTTTAAATGAATGGATACCATATTTGTCTCTCTGTGTTTGTATAACCTCACTCAGGATGATTTTTCCTAGTTGCACCATGATGAGGTCTTACTAAAGGGTTGGGTATAGAAAGAGCACTTGCCTGTTATTGCATAAGACCTTGAGTTCCATTCTTAACACACACACACACACACACACACACACAGGATCTATAGTAGAAATTATAGTGAGAATGAAATATTCAAATTAGTATTCTTTTTTTTATGCTGGGGATTGAACCCAGAACCTTATGAATGTTCTATTACAGAGCTACATTCCCATCCCAAAATATACAAATTAAAAACAATTAGTATGTATTATTATATAAGAATTTTCTTGATATGAGGCTGGAGAGATTGCTTGATGGATGGTTAAAAGTATACACATTCAGTGGCTGGAGAAATGGCTCAGGGGTTAAGAGCACTGGTTGCTCTTCCAGAGGTCCTGAGTTCAATTCCCAGCAACCACATGGTGGCTCACAACCATCTGTAATGAGATCTGGTGCCCTCTTCTGTCACGTAGGCATACATGCAAGCAGAACACTGTATACATAATAAATAAATAAATCTTTTTTTCAAAAAAATGCACACATTCTTCCAAAGGATGTGAACTAGGTTCCCAGCACCCATGTCACACAACCCCTTTTCTGGCCTCAAGAAGTACTTCCACTCATATGCACAAACCCATACTCGGTGCACACATCTACACACAAGTAATAAAATAAGTCTTTTTTTGGTTTTTCGAGACAGAGTTTCTCTGTGTAGCTTTGCGCCTTTCCTAACTCCCTCTGTAGTCCAGGCTGGCTTTGAACTCACAGAGATCTGCCTGCCTCTGCCTCCATGAGTGCTGGGACTAAAGGCATTTGCCACCACCGCCCAGCCTAAAACAAGTCTTTTAAAAGACTTTTTCTTGGTGAATATCCTAGTTTGTTTATGCTGTTGTAGACTGTCTGGCTGCCTGTTTGTTGTTTGTATTTGCAGTGCTGGGGAGGGAACCCAGGTTCTCATGCATACTAGCCAAACCCCGAGCTCTATACCCTAGCACTCACAAATGTTCTTAGCAGTAGAAGGGTTTTCTTATCTGAGCTTGAAGATGGCTAAACAACCCTCCCAGAACCCTGGCTACAGAATCTGAATCTCCACTTGTCAGAGTGTGAAGTCTATGCCTTCTACCACATACTTTATCCAACAACGATGTTGAACTGTTGTCCATCTTTCAATATAATGGCTATTTCAATGTTCTTGCCTCTGTGTTCCTGAAGCACTCTCTTCTCATGAAGCCTAAATCCAGGGTCTCATGCTGCTAGACTAGTGCTCTGCCACTGGGGTATGTCCCCAGCAATGACAGTTTGAATGTATCTGGTCCCCCATAAACTTGTAGGGAGTGACACTATTAGGAGGTGTGGCTTTGTTGGAGTGGGTATGGCCTGGTTGGAGGAAGTGTGTCACTGTGGGGGTGGGCTTTGAGGTTTCCTATGCTCAGGATTCTGCCCAGTGTGTTAGTCTTCTTCCTGTTGCCTGAAAGATGTGGGACTCGCAGCTACTACTCCAGCACCATGGCTGCTTACACCCCACCATGCTCTCCACCATGATGATAATAGACTAAACCTCTGAACTGTAAGCCACCACCTCAATTCAATAATTTCTTTATCAGAGTTGCCATAGTCATGGTGTCTCTTCACACCATGTCCTCTTTTAATTTAACTTTTTTTTTTAAATTTTTAAATACTTATTGTTGGCCGGGCGGTGGTGGCACACAGAGTCTCACTGAGTTTCCTAGGCTGGCTTTGAACTCACCTTGTAACCCAAGCAGTCCTTACATTCACAATACTACTGCCTCAGCCTCTGGAATAGCTGGACTACATGTCTGCACTACAAGCCTGGATTGTCCCCTCATTCTGCCACTGCTTGGATTGGAACTTGCTTCTTTCTCATTCTCTGTTACATACTGATGAAGGAAGTTTCTCACATTTGTATTTCACTAAATTATAGCCTCCTTGAAGATAAATAATTCCTATTAAAATGTTGTTATGGTGGTATACCAATAATATAGACATTTCAGAGAGGAAAAATACTTTTTTTTAAAGGATTTATTTATTTGTTATGTATACAGTGTTCTGCCTGCATGTATGCCTGCGTGACAGAAGAGAGCACCAGATCTCACTACAGATGGTAGTGAGCCACCATGTGGGTACTAGGAATTGAACTTAGGACCTTTGGAACAATAGGCAGTACCCTTAACCCCTGAGCCATCTCTCCAGCCCCAGGAAAAATTACTTAAGTTAACCGACATGGTACACACATGAAATCCCAGCACTTGAGAAGCTGAATAGGAAGATGGCTTCAACTTTTCCGTCAACCTGGGCTAAATGGTGTGTTCCAGGCCAGCCTGAGCTATATAGCAAGACCTGGCCTCTAAACGAAGAAACAATAGCAACAACAAAAAACAGGGCTGGAGAGACAGTTTAGCAGATAAAGTATTTGCTGAGTCTATGTGAGGACTGGATGGAGCTCAGGTCCTCAACATCTACATAAATGGCAGGCTGGAATAGTGGTTTTGTAATCCCAGCACTCAGGAGGCAGAGCCATAAGCTCCACAGAGCAGCTGGCTAGCCAGACTAGCTATATCAGTGTGTTCTGGGCTCAACCAAGAGACTCTGACTCAATATACAACATGTAGAGTAAGTGAGGAAGAGAACAGATGTCAACATCTAGTCTACATGCACAAACACACTCGCCTATACAAAATGCCAACATGCATACTCATATGTATACACATACACATACCAAAAAAAATCACCAAAACACCCACACAAACAATGAAAACTCAATGTTTTGTAGTGTAAAGAGGAACTTCAGCAAAGAACACAATGGGAACAATAATTAGTAATTAACTTACAGGTTTCGTCCATAAGCTAAAACGGTGGTTCTAAACTATGACTAATGAAATCCCTGTAGGCAACTGGGGTGATATAAATATCTAGATCTATATAAATTCTTATGATTGACAGTCTGTGATGGAGAGCTCATGACTGCATGGATATTGAAAGCCAGGGCTTCAACACCGACCCACTAGATTTTGGAAATACAGAATTTGATGATATTAACTATATATAATAGCCAGGCGTTGGTGTCCCACACCTTTAATCCCAGCACTCGGGAGGCAGAGCCAGGCGGATCGTGGATCTCTGTGAGTTCGAGGCCAGCCTGGACTACAGAGTGAGTTCCAGGAAAGGCCCAAAGCTACACAGAGAAACCCTGTCTCGAAAACCAAAAAAAAAAAAAAAAAAAAAAAATTAGTAACCAGCAAACATTCTATAAAACACTTCCCTTGGAGTCATTTACCGATAGTAAGTCTGGATTGGAATCTTCTACTTCAAGCTCCTTGACTTCTGTCCTCTAGTTATCTGTTGTGTGAGTCTAATGTGTGCCTGAATTTGTATCATGGTGTGTGTGTGTGTGTGTGTGTGTGTGTGTGTGTGTGTGTGTGTACCTGTGTGATTTTGTGTGTCTGTCTATGAGTGGTGTCTGCCTAACAAAGTATTTGCTCTGTATTTATTGAACACAGAAAGCATCAAATGAGGAAGAAATGGACTACTTTGCAGAAATCTTTAGCAGAGGTTTCCCAGGGATCCAGTCACTGCCTCAAACTGATTCCAGCTTGACCCAGATAACCAACAACATTTTTTTTTATCAATCAATATCCATAAATGGATGTTCTCAACCTCTAGGATAGCTATTTAGAAAGTTGCATTTATCTGTATTTTAGCAAATGATTCATACGAATTACTCTGACTCAAGTGCATGGGAGAATATATAATTTAAGAGGAAAGTTATACATTAGTTTAAATTGTAAGAGTTCATTCATTACCTGAGCAATTCAAAGCAAGTAAGGTTGATTGTTACATTGTTCTCTTAAAGCAAACATTGTGAGTACATAGTAATCTAGCAGTTTTAAGTGACCTCAAGTGTATCATTAACCTCGGCTGTGAGGTCCAGCAAAAGTTCCAGACTCGGGCGGTGGTGGCGCACGCCTTTAATCCCAGCACTTGAGAGGCTGGCACAGGCGGATCTCTGTGAATTTGAGGCCAGCCTGGTCTTCAAAGCGAGTTCCAGTAAAAGGCGCAAAGCTACACAGAGAAACCCTGTCTTGAAAAACCAAAAAAAAAAAAAAAAGTTCCAGACTCTTAAGGGGATATTTCCATTGGCACAGTGAATAAAAGGCCAGGAAGGCATTACTGAGAGTCGTTCCCAGGAAAAGAAGGCCGCAGTGATTTGAATGAGAGTATCCTCCTGTGGGCTCTGGTATTTGAATTCTTGGTTCTAGTTAGGAGAGGCTTGTGAGGTATGGCCTTGCTGGTAAGAAGCCCAGCACAGGAAGTGGGCTTTGAGAAGTTCAAAAACATTTCAAGTCCACTCTCTCTGCTTCCCGTTGTGGTTTGAGATGTGAAGCCCTTAGCTTCCAGGTACATGTACTGTGCCTACCAGCATACTTGTCTGCAGTGATGGTGATAGACTTTTAGCCCTCTGGAATTGGAAGCCCCAAATAAACACTTCCTTTTGCTGGTCATAGTGTTTGATCACAGTGAAAGAAAAGCTAACTTGAAAGGATGAGAAATGGTGCTGGTGGTGGCGCGTGGCACTGGTTACCAGCAGAAAAGTCACAAGCCATGGTCAGGACTACCCTACTTACAGAGAGCTTTATTGGGAGGAAGAGGAGAGAAGAGAGCCAGGCCCGGAAAGAGAGAAAGATGCTGGGGTGGGGGGAGAGGGAAGCAGAGCAGAGGGAGGGTGGGGTCTGCATCTGGTTTTAGCAGATTGTGTAACCACAGGTAGTCACCAGCGCCCACTGATAATGTAAGGCGCAAGACTCCAAACTGTGCATGTACAGTCATATAGCTGGAGTGAGGGCAGAATTCTAACATAACTAAGAAGTGGGCTATTGCTCTGATAGGCCTAGTCATGCTGGTTGTTGTTGTTGTTGTGAGATAATCTTTTTTGTACACTGTGACTTATTGTTACATGCCATCCTTTCATATGGCATGGATGGAGATTTATATTATAGTTTGGTTACAGATGTCTTTTATCTGCTCAAACCTAGAACAAAGAATCATCTTTAGCTGACTTGTGCATACTGCACATTACATACTTGTGTTAATGCAGACATGTCTGTTACCTTTAAAGTTTGTGTGTTTTCAGAACAGAAGGACCACACACCAATGAAGGCAAAACAAATAGCCCAGGTGATCCAGACTCACAGAATGCCTCTGTTGAAATTTCCTCAGAAATCTATATCCAGAGGCTGGAGAGAGGCTCAAAGGTTAAGACCACTGGCTGCTCTTCTTATCTCTCTGGAACTGTAAACCCAAATAAACCCTTTCTTCTATAAGTTGCCTTGGTTCTGGTGTTTTATTACAGTAATAGAAAAATAATTAATATAGGAACCTGTTTTGAAAAAGGTTGAAAATTGTCCAGGTGTAGTGGTGCATGTTTTTAATGCCAGCACTTGGTGGTGGTACACACTTTTGGGGGGGGGTTACACACCTTTAATACCACAACTTGGGAGGCAGAGGCAAGTGAATTTCCATGCGTTTAAGACCAACTTGGTCCACAAAGATAGTTTCAGGACAGGATTACATAGTGAAAGCCTGTCTGGAAAAAAGAAAAGAAAAAAAAATAGGGGGAAGGAGGGAGGGAGGGAGGGAAAGAAAAAAGAAAAGAAAAGAAGAAAGTGGGCTAGTTGTATGGCTGTATTAATCAGGGTTCTCTAGAGGACAGGAGTGTGTGTGTGTGTGTGTGTGTGTGTGTGTGTGTGTGTGTGTGTGTATTTATTGAAGTGGCTTAGAGACTTTAGTTCAGCTAGTCCAACAATGGCTGTCTCTTGATAGAAAATCTAAGAATCCAAATGATTATTCAGTCCAGGAGGCTGGATGTCTCAGCTGGCCTTCAGTATAGATTGGAATCCCTAAGAAATGGGCTCTAACAGTAGTGAAGGAGTTCCTCAGCAACAGGATATATGAACTTGCTAGTAAGACTGAGGGCTGGGCGGTGGTGGCACACACCTTTAATCCCAGCACTTGGGAGGTAGAGCCAGGCAGATCTCTATAAATTCGAGGCCAGCCTGGTCTACAAAGCAAGATCCAGGACAGGCACTAAAACTACACAGATTAAGAAACTCTTGTCTTGTTTGTACAAACAAACAAAACAAAACAAAACAAAAACAAAAGAATGAGGGCAAACAGGCAAAAAGCAAAAGTTTCTTTCATCCAAATTCTTTATTTAGGCTGCCACAAGAAGGATTAGCCCCAGATTTAGGGTGGGTCTTCTGACTTCAAATGATCCAATTAAGGAAAATCTCTCACAGATGTGCATAGCTGCTTAGGTTTTTTAGTTAATTGCTGATGTAGTCAAGCTGACAACCAAGAATAGTCATTGCAGTGGCTCACTGGGTACACATGCCTACGTCAGGCCTGCCAATCAGGACTTGAACTTGACCCACATAGTAGAAAGAGAGAACCGGATTCCACAAGTTGTCTTCTGGCAGCTACACCTATATTATGGCAACCTGCACACCCACAAGCACACACACAATAAGTAAATAAGTGTAATTTTTGAAAAGTGTAGAAATTAGTAAGGAGCTCCAGAGAACAGAATGGTTGTAAAGCATGAGGTCTAAGGAAGCATGAACTAGATAGGCTCAAAATGCTTACTAGGCATTTTGAGGAAGCTGGGTCTTCTAAGGGCTATGGAAGCCTTTGATCAGTCAGGAGCTTTCAAACAAGAGGAGACCTGTGGTTTAGCAAAGATTAAGTGTGTGGATCTCCCCCCCCCACACACACACACACTTCTTTAGGGTGCTTCTCAAAACCAACCCTTATGATTCCTAATGACCTCAGCTTTTTTCTTTTTCTTTTTTTGGTTTTTCAAGACAGGGTTTCTCCTGGAACTCACTAGGTAGCCCAGGCTGGCCTCGAACTCACAGAGATCTGTAGGGCCCTGGAACTCCCAAGTTGGGTAACTGCAGCCCTGCTTGCTGACCTTAACCAGGTGTCCTCCCTAAGCTGATTCCCTGCTGGTCTCCACCCTCCTGAAAGCTCACGGGAGGTTCTTTGTCTGTGTATCCTGCATTTGGTGTAAGCAGCTTAGATGCAAGAATGTAGAACATTCAGTGGCGAACTTCTGCCCTCCAGGGTCCCTCCATTGTGCTGTAAATCTGTATTTAAGGTTTCCTCCCTTCTTCAATAAACGGCATTGGCATCCTCTGTCTTTTGTCTCTGTTTCTCGATCCACAGCCCCTCGCTCGGACATGGTGAATGGGTGGTGGTAGCACAGGCACTACGAGTGCTGGGATTAAAGGCGTGTGCCACCACCGCTTGGCATGACCTCAGCTTTTATTTCCAAATATTTGAGATTTTTTTCTGCACCTGAGGAAGAGCTATCCCAGTGCAATTCTCTGTGTCCTCTGTGTCAAGAGATCAGTGTACACAGAGAAGCCTCACAGCTGGGAGCTTCCAGGTGTAGTAGGCCTAGGAGAGTAAGGGCTTCCGTCTTAACACTCTCAGCCTAAGGGACCCCCTCTGAAGAGATAATGGGATGCTTCCACCATGAATAGTACTGAATTGTTAAATGGCTTAATGATACGAATGCTGAAATGCCTTCAGGCTATAATTCTTCCTTCCTTCCTTCTTGCCTTCCTGATTGATTGATTGATTGATTCATTCATTCATTCATTCATTCATTTATTCATTTTTGGAGACAGTCTTGTACAGCTTGGACTGGCCTCAAGCTCTCTGTGTAGCTAAGGCTATCCTGGAACTCCTGACTCTCCTGCCCCAACTCCCAAGTGATAATTCTACAAGCATGTGCTACTGATTCCAGCTTCCAGGATATGTTTCTGATAAAAGGTACAAAAACGTTTGGGGCTGGAGAGATGGCTCAGTGCTTAAGAACCCTTGTTCCTCTTGCAAAGGACCCAGGTTAAATTCTCAGCAGCCATATAGTGGTTCCCATGTTAGTTATTTATTTGCACTCTTACCCCGTGAGGAACATGTCCCGAACATGACAAATCCACAGAAGAGCTGTTTATTAATATAGGATAGAAAGAGAATGTGACAGGCCTGTGTGAAGCACACACGTGAGTGAGAAGAGGAGAGGAGAGAAGAGAAGAGAAGAGAAGAGAGAGAGGAGAGAAGAGAACAGAGGAGAGAGACCTGTGCAAAATGGCGCCGGCTTTTTAAAGAGTGAGCCGCGCATGTGTACAGGACCGCATGTGGCTACTCCACACATGCGTGTAGATTACATGGCCGTGCATGCTTTACGCAACCATGTAAAGCTACAGAGTCCTAGTCACGTGAGATGTTCTGACCTGGAAATGGCTATTTTGAACCGGAAATAACTAGGCGGTCCGCCAGGAAAGCCCAACCGTGTGGACGTGTGGTGATTTCCTATCATCCCAACCATCCATAAATCCACTTCCAGGGAATCTGATGTCCTCTTCCAACCTCCTTAGAAGCATGCAGCTGATATACATACATACATACATACATACATACATACATACATACATACATACATGCAGGCAAAACACTCACCTATGGTGATATTTTATTTGTACTGAAATGTGATTTTATTTCTATGTTAATAAATAAAGTTGCTGGGAGACAGAGCTAATAGCAAGCCATAGCAGAAGCTGGGCGGCGGCAGTGGTGGTGGTGGTGGTGGTGGTGGTAGTGATGGTGGTGGTGGTGGTGGTGGTGGTAGTGGTAGTAGTGGCACACACCTTTAATCCCAATCACATGACAGGCAGATGTCTGTGTGTTCAAGGATACAGCTAGCATGAAGACACACACCTTTAATCTCAATACCAACCATAGAAGACCTGGAGGTCTGTACAGACAGGCAGTGATGAGGAGGTCAAGTGGTTGGGTTTACAACCAATGAGAAGGCAGAACAGAAAGCCAATAAAAAGACATAGCACACAGGAAGTAGGCCTCTTGCTGAGGGGAAGGACAGCAGCGGCAGCAAAGGGTAAGAAAGGGTTTTTAGTCTCAGCTCTTAGCTACTGCTCTGACCTCTTGGGCTTCTAAGTCTACATTTGGCTCTGTGTTTCTTAGTTAATATGACTGTTACATCTACACTCATCTACAAAATAAAATGAACGAATCTAATTCAAAACATTTTAAAGCAAAACTCACAATATAAAAATTCTCCATAATTCCATTTTTACAAAACCATGTTATACTACCATGTATATGTATGTATGTGTCTTAGTAGGAGGCCATAAAATGAATATGCATGTATATATTTATGTATATCTCTCTTTTTTTTGAGGCAGGCTTGTGAGATATGGTCTATGTAGCCCAAGCTGATCTTCAGTTCCCTATGTAGATGAGAATCGCCTTGAACTTTTGATCTCCTACCTTCACCTCCCAAGTGCTGAGATTACAATCATGCACCAGCTCTACACCTTGCAGTATGGTGATGCACTATTTATTTATTTATTTATTTATCTATTTATTTATTTATTTATTTATCTATCTATCTATCTATCTATTTATTTATGTTTTTTGAGACAGGGTTTCTCTGTAGCTTTGGAGCCTATCCTGGAGTAGCTCTGTAGACCAGGCTGGCCTCAAACTCACAGAGATCCACCTCTGCCTCCTGAGTGCTGGGATTACAGGCATGCGCCACCAACGCCCGGCTTATTTATTTATTTTTATTGATTTCTTAAAGACCATGACCAAAACAATGATGGGAGGAAAGGTTTTTTTGTTTTTTTTTTTCATTTTACACTTCCAGGTCACGGTCTATCCCTGACGGAAGTCAGGGCAGGCACTCCGACAGGGCAGGACCCTGAGGGCAAGTACTGAAGCCATGGAGGAACACTGCTTAAATGCTTGTACCCCATGTCTTGCTCAACCTGCTTTCTTATACATCCCAGGGCCATGTGCCCAGGGGTAGCACTATCTACCATAGGATGGATTCTCCTACATCAATCATTCATTAATCAAGAAAATGCCCTACAAATTTTCCTACAGGCAATCTGGTGGAGGAGTTTCTTTTTTTCTCAGTTAAGATTCCATCCTCCCACATATGTCTAGGTTTAGTGTGAAGTTGACAGAAAGCAACCAGCACAGATGACATGAATTCTTAGCACAGCCATGAGAGTGAGTAAATTCATCTCCATTTACTGAGCCTTCCATTTCCTTTCATTGAATGAGTACACATTTTTTAAAAAAGATTTATTTATTTATTATGTGTACAGAAGAGGGTACCAGATCTCATTACAGATAGTTGTAAGATACCATGTGGTTGCTGGGAATTGAACTCAGGACCTCTGGAAGAACAGTCGGTGCTCTTAACCTCTGAGCCATCTCTCCAGCACACATTTGACTGCACAAAGTAAAGAAACCTCACAGCCTGCTCCCCTGAAACCTTGGCTCAGTCCTCTCCTCTCTCCTCCTCTTCCCTCCCTTCTCTCCCCTCCCCTCTCCTTCCCACCCCCTTTTATTTTTGAAACAGAACTTACCTTACGTTCTCTTTCCCCCTATTTTCTCCACATCTTTATCATCAAAAAGACAATCTCAATCTCTATCTCTCTACCAGCTAGAAAATGGTTGGTCTCTTAATCTCTTAATCCATACCCCCCCCTTTTTTTTTATAGTTTCCAGGAGAGCAAGAGTGCCATTGATATAAATCTTCATTGTAGAAATATTTTCCTGCCTCCCAAACTTTTCACTGTCAGCAACCAGGTCAGATAATTGTTCCAATCTCTCACACCTCTTCAGTTTTCTGTTAGGGGGCTGAAGAGACGGCTCAACAGTTAAGAGCATTGGCTGCTTTTCCCAAGGACCTGGGTTTGATTCCCAGCACTTACATGGTCTCTCACAGCCATCTCTAATTCTGGTCCATGGGGATCCAATTCCTCCTTCTGGCCTCTGGGAACTACATGCATGTGGTGCACAGACATGCATGGACATGGTGCAGGCAAGACACCCACACACATAAAATAAAACAGCTTTATGTTGTGTTTTGTTTACGGTGGGTTTTTGAGAGAGGGTCTCATTCTCTAGCCCAGGCTGACTTCAAACTTGCCTCTGCCTCTGCTTCCTGACTGCTGGAATAACTGGCAAGAATTTATTAACCACAGTGGCATCCTTTAACAGTTTTAAGGGCAGGAACCTTGACAGGTCAGTCTCCTTACAAACTGAAGACTTCATTTAATCTTCCAGATCTGACATCTCCCTGGACAAACATCCATCCATCTTTCCTCCTTCCTCCCCCCCATTTTCTCTCTCTTTCTCTTTTATGTAACTGAGAATGACCTTGAACCCTTGATCTTTCTGTATCTGTCTCCCAAGTTCTAGAATTGCAGGCGTGTGTCACCACAAACAACTGTTTTGAATGGCTTTTGAGTCAGGGTCTAGTAGTCCAGGCTGGCCTCAAACTCATGGCAATTCTCCTGCTTCAGCCTCCCAAATGTTAAACGTTACAAGTATGAGCCAGCATGGCTAAATTCACATTTTAAAAAAATATATATATTTTGTCTTTCAAGACAGGGTTTCCCTGTGTAATTGCTCTGGCTGTCCTGGAACTCTCTCTGTAGACCAGGCTAGCTTTGAACTCACAGAGATCTTCCTGCCTCTGCCTCCCAAGTGCTGAGATTAAAGGTGTGTGCCACCACCACCTTGCCATATTTTAAAATTTTACTTAGTCCTTTTCTGCTCTCTTTACACTATCAACCAACTCATGGGTCCATCCACATCTATGGATTCAGGGAGACTTCTGAACAAAAAGTAGGACCAGAGAGTTGTCACCAAATTAACACAGAACCCCAATGGTAGTGGAGAGCCATTGAGCCAGCCCCAGATGCTCCCTTTACTGACTTGAAACATGTTGCCACTGGTTCATAGGATGACCTTGTGAACCAGGATGTCTTTCTTCTTTGCTTCTTTTAGGGTCAGACAGCCCAAGCTACCCTCCCGCTTTCCAATTCTAGCCTGAGCCTCCCCAGTGAGAATGTTGTAGGTATATACCACTGTACCCAACTGAATCTTCACTACAAATTAAAATTTATCGTAACATACATAGTTACCCATTTAGTATCTCTTGCTTAATTCTAGCTTGTTTTATAATTCATTATTTATTTCTTTTGGCTGTTTGAGACAGATTTTCATGCTGTAGCTCAGGTTGGCTTGGAATTTACTATGTAGCCCAGGCTTGTCTTAACTCATGATAATCCTATTGTCTCATCCTCCTGAGTACAGGGATTACAGTTGTAAGACAACATGTCCAGCAGTTTATTTCATAGTAATCATGTTTATTATTAGGCTATTGTTCATAGGACTTTTAAATTTTTTTGGTTTTATGAGACAGGACCTAATATAGCTCAGGCTGGGCTCTAACTCACGGTATAGCCAAGGCTGACTGGCCTCAAACTCAGATATCTGCCTGCCTATGCTTCCAGGGTTCTAGAATTAAA